>NW_020948983.1:39355795-39405436 GCF_900497805.2 Vombatus ursinus | reverse complement strand
GAGAGAGAGAGAGAGAGAGAGAGAGAGAGAGAGAGAGAGAATAAAGTAATTACATTGAATGTAAAATTAGAAGTGTTGTTTGATGGTATGTTGTTTGACACAGGTGGAAAACTTAGCTAAATTGCAAAAACAGCAGGGCTTGTTATACCACATCTTGGGGTAATGTTCCTCCCTTGGCAATCACAAATGTTTGTAGTATTCTCTGTTTCAGGATTTTTATTTTGTGATATATCTGGAGTTTGATTATTGTTTCTTCCATACTTCAAAGATTTGTGATGTTGTCAGTGTGCTATTTCTCAGGGAAGCAGACTTCAAGCCCTCTACTTCTTAGCAGATAGTCTTCATGAATAAATATCAGTGGCTTGAAGAATTCTTCAGTTAGTGGCCAACTTGCTAGTGATAAAACCTATCTGGTCAGGGTGGTCCTTGGATAACTGATGTGCAAACTGTTACTGGTCTCCTTGGAAACTGATAAGGAGAAGAAGAAAAAGAATAGAGGAGAAGAGAAGAAGGCTAAGAACAAAACCTTAGTGAACACCCACAGTTGGGATGTGTGTGTTATGGATGATGAACCAGTAAAAGAAAGAAAGGGAAGGTCAAGTAGGTAGGAGGTGAATCATGAGAGATGTCACAAAAACTCATACAGAAGAGTATCCAGGAGGAGGAAGTGGTCAACAGTGTCAAGTAGAGTAGATAAGATGAGAAGGATGAAGACTGGGAACAGATAATCAAATTCAACAATTCATAGATTATTGGTAACTTTGGAAAGAGCTGTCTCAGTTGTGTCTTGAGGTTGAAGACCACATTGCAAAGGAAGAGGAAAGCAAAAGAAAGAAAAGGAAGTGGAGACATCAAGTGTAGGTAGCCTTTTCAAGGAAAAGGCTGGCTGAGAAAAGGGAGGAGAGATAGGGAAGGTATTGTCTAGTGAAGGTTTTTTAAGGATGGGAAGTGATGACTACATTTGAAGGTGGTAGATCAGAAGATAATAGGGAGCCATTGAAAATGAGAAAGAGAGAGAGAGAGACAGAGAGACAGAGACAGAGAGAGACAGACAGAGAGACAAAGACAAAGACAGAAAGAGACAGAGAGACAGAGACACACACACACAGATAGAGAGACAGAGAGAAAGAGAGACACAGACAGTAAGACAGAAACAGAGACACACAGAGAGAGACAGATGCAGAGGCAGAAACAGAAGATGCTGAAGGAAATAATCTGCTATAGGGCCATGACCAAGTAGACATGTAGAATGGCTGGCCTTGGCAAGTAAAGGATAAGGGCAACATCTTTGTGAGGGACTCAGGGAGACTATTGAATGGGAAATGATGGAAAGGGATTTTAAGATTAAGAGAAAGGAGGTATCTACTGTCAAAAGACTGTAATCATCTCAGTAAAAGAAGAGACAATGTCCTCAGCTGAGGAGGGTGGGGGGAGGGACATGTAGGAAGTTTAAGGAGGGAAAAAAACATTTAGAATAGCTTTTGTTGGGAGCAAGGGGGGCAATTAAAGAAAGATAAAAGGAATGCCTTGCTGTAGTGAGAGCCCAGATAGGGTTGGACAACATGAATTTGTAATGTATTCAGCATGGTTGTGAGATGTCATCTAGCTGATATAGTATCTCTTAGTAGACACAGAAGAGACATGGGTGGTGGAAGTAATTTAGGTTACAGTTTGGTGAGAGATGAGTGGCAATCACACAACGGCACAAGAGATTAGAGAAGAGAGGAGAGTGTGAAGTTGAAAATGCTAACTATTGGGTTAAGATTATAGAGTAAGAAAAGTGAACCCAGAGTATGGGGTAATGACCTGAGGATATTGACTATGGAGAGGTCTCCATGAAGGTGAAGAATAGATTTAGGAAAGATGAAGCATAAGGAAAGTTAAAATGATAAAATTTTATTATCAGATAGGGGAAGGTAAGAATTTCTAATTAGGAAAGTGGAACACAGGGGTAATCTAGGGATGTAGATTATCCTTATGTATTGCTCAGATGGAATCAATAAGCAGATGCATTAGGAAAAAGAAGAAATGTAAACTTTTAAAATAATATTCTGGTTAAAATGAATTTAAGTTCTGAATCAAGAGGGATGGCACCTACATGAAATAAAGGAATGGGACTAAGGAACCATCGCAAGACCTGTTATCTAATTGTACCATAGCAAAAGACTTGGAAATAGTTGTCTAAGATTACTGAGGATGGTGAAACAGGGACTTGGAGTAGGGAAGGGGAAAAGACAATAGGTAAGTTACAGATACAAAGAAAGATTTTATAGGATCATATTAAGGAGGAGCTAGAAAGAAAAGAATAGTATGGTCTTGGAGGATCTCTGAAATATAGTCTGGAACCTATAAATACATATGATACATGTGTGTGTATATTTGTGTTTATATGTATATGTATATGTGTATATACATATATATATATATCGAGAGAGAGAGAGAGAGAGAGAGAGAGAGTGTATAATAAGAACAGGCTATAGAGGTAAAATTTACTTCAGAAAAGAGGAGGGAAATACAGGAAGGAATTAAATGGAAATTTCAATTTAAGATATTTATAAGTAACTTAGTCTACATATTTTTATAAAAAATTATTAGTTTGTTCATATATGCATAATATTATAATAAAACATCAGCTATACTGTGGAAATAAGATGGAATAAAGGATGACATCTCTTTTGAAAGTTGAAAGTGCTATAGAAAGGTAGCAGGGTAGCAATGCCTCATGTATTTAGCATTTGTAGGGCTGGGTATGGTGTAGAAAAGTAAGTTTTCCTGATAAATGAAACCTTTTCCCTTTAGAGTATCAAAATTAGAAAAGAATTTGTTTTCTTAGAAATTTTTCTAAAATAGATTCCTTGCCTCCTTAAACAGTATATTGAAAATAATTTCAATTTGTCTTTGTAACTTAATAAGATGACAAATTATTACAGTGTGTTGTAACACAGTGATGCACTCAGGAGCTTTTGAGGTATTGAAGACTGCTTTTCTATTAAATGCTACCCTACTTTTATGCTTTTTGAGTTGTGTCTTTGCTCTTTATACATTATATGCCTTCTCATAGCCTCCCCTCCCATTTCTCCTCCTCCTCTTCCTCCTCCTCTTCTTCTTCATCCTTATCCTCTTTCTCTTCCTGCTTTTTCTTTCTTCTTCCTCTTCCACAAGGTCCGGGGTGCTCTCCTTCAGCTGAAACTCTGCATTGTATTGAGTTAGCACATACTCTCTCTCCCAAGAATCTCTGCTGACTTTATGTTGTCTTTAATAAATAATATATCCTCAATTACTCTTGGAGTTGGGCAGGTAGGTGCTGCAGTGGATAGAATATTGGGCTTGGAGTCAGAAAGACTCTTCTTTCTATTTCAGATCTGGCCATTTACTAGCTGTGGGACCCTGGGCAAGTCACTGAACCTTGTTTGCCTCAGTTTCCTCACATAAACCACTCTCGTATCTTTGCCAAAAAAAAAAGTGGAGTCACAAAAAGTCAGACACAACTCAACAACAACTCTTCCAGTTATCTAATTTTCTCTCTACCACCCCTCCAAAAAAACACTCCTCCCATGTTGTTTTACATATTTCTGGTAAAGAGTTTGATACATACTTTCAAAAACAGTTTTTGCTTCTTTGAGGGCAAAAGGTTATTTTTTAATTTTAACATACTATCTCTTTTGCCTAGCAGGGCCTTGCATATAGAAGACATTAACTGCTTATAATTGCTTTGTATTCATAATGGAAATATGTTGTTTATCTCTTATTATAATTCCCCTTTCTCAATATGTCTGTGATTACTTTTTTTTTTAAGGAAATTAGGGTTAAGTGACTTGCCCAGGGTCACACAACTAGTAAGTGTCAATAGTTTGGTCCGAGGCCAGCTTTGACCTCAGGTCCTCCAGGGCCATGCTTCATCTGCTGTGCCACCTAGCTGCCCCCTCTGTGATTACTTCTTGAGGCTATGAATATGCCTATTGCTAGCAAGCTGCCCATCTATTTCTAACTGGTTGTATCTAATCTTCTATAAGAAATTGATTGTTAGATTTTTATCTAAAATTAGAGTTATTAGGGTTCAACTATGAATGAAGTGTAAGATCTTTTGTACATTGATTTTATGATAGCTATTTTGGTTGCTGAATCTTTTTTTTTCTTTTCCTTTCTATTTAATTCAATTCAAGGTATATTTATTAAGCACTAGGACAAGGCAATGTGGTAGGTGCTAGTGATAAAAACAAAAACAAAATGTCCTTGTTCTCAAGAAATTTAATTCTACCAGATAGTTCTGATAAGTGAAATTTGATATCTGAAGAATTGTATTGTTTTTGTTGTTGTTATTATTATTATCATCATTATTACTATTGCTGCTTAACTGAACATGGTTAGGTATACAACATTGCTCACTGTGAAAGAACTCTTGAAAGATACAGATAATCTAAGACCAAATTGTAGAAATTCTAGTGAATTTTTATTTGTGGACATATCGTCATCCCATGTCCTTTAACAATGGAAGGCATATTGTTTGGCAAACAATTGTGAACTCTAGTATGAGAAATACATGACAACATACTGGCAAGGGTAAAAGGTCAGGAATTTAAACTATGACCAAACACATTCCTTTTCCTTCTATAACTGTACAAGGCAGGAGGGTAAACTTACTTGTGGAATATACACTCTACTGGACTGAGCTTTTTTGGGAATCTTTCCATGGTTTTCATTTTATACCTCTTTCCATAATAAACCACAGTGACAGAAATTTAAACACTCTTGAACCAAAAAAGGGAGAAAGAAAACGAGAGGATTTTTTTTGCCATAATATTCAATTAATATAACTCTATACACGATCCAACAAATCTTACTACTAACTCAAGACTTTTTCAGAAAACTTGGGCAGACAATATTACATTGTTCCCATAGTTGTCTAAAAATTGTTTAAACATGAATTGGAGGGATTTTGTAATTTCATTACAAAGGGAGTTGGGAATTTCTTCTGAAAACGCAGCTTATCACCTTATGGTCTGCAATTTACAATCCCTAAGACTTATTGAGTCTCCAAAAGTTGCCTTGAGTAATGAGAAGTGAAGTAACCTATGAAGAGTAACAGAGCCAGTATGTGACAGAGATAGAACTGAACCCAGGTCTTCCTGACTCCTGATTCTCTAATGACTAGGGAACGCTGCTTTTCGTAATACATAACTAGGCTCTATTAGAAAAATACTGCTCAGATACAGGAAATATTCTGTGTTGGTCTGGTCATTTGGGAGGTATAATGTCTTTAGGTCTAGGCATAGAGAGACATTAACAAATTGACATGTTCAGAGGAAGGCAACTAGGATCAAAGGAGCTTAGAAATAATGCCATATGTAGAACAGTGGGGGTGTTTAAGCTTAGAGAAGAAAAAATTTATGGGGCATAAAACAGTTGTCCTCAAATATTTGAAAAACTGTCATGTGGAAGGGAGAATATTAATACAGAAAGTAGATTTAGTATCAATGGAAATTGGAGGAGATAAGATTTTGGTTCCGTATAAAAAACCATTTTATAGAGTTACAGATTGTAGAAAGAATTACTAACTTGTAAAATAGTGAGTTCTCCATCAGTGCAAGTATTCAAACAGAAGCTAGATAACCAAATGTCAGAAATTTTATAGGTCAGTATTATAGGTCAAACTCAAATAGTCACTGTGACTGTATATTGACTTAGAAAACCACAAATTAACATCATCTATGTGGTATTAAAGTTTAATTATTTTGTGAAGTATTTCCCAATTCCATTTTAATCTGGTTCCTGACACATTCGGGAGTTTTGCAGGCAGCTTGTGGCCTGCTGCCTTGAGTTTAATGCTACTTATTCTAAGGCATATTCCTTCATTAAACATTGAATTATATGTCCTCTAGGGTCCCTTCCATTTACAAGCTTCTGTGATTTCTTCCACGTATAAGAGACAATCCATAGATATAAAATATTGTTCAAATGGTGGGAATATAAAACACATCATTTGTTGCCCTCAAAATAACATTAATATGTCATGTATACTGCAGCTTTATGTACTTTTTCTGATTATTAAACATTTTTTTCTTTTACATGCTGAGAAAAGTAAGGTATAGATGGATTTCCTTAGCCCTGTCTCAAAAGTCCAGTAAAAGACATCATGCCATTAAAATTATTTAAACAAGAACATAATTCTCATTGCAGGTTATAGTTGCCTATTATGTGATGATGAGCAGATGTATGAACATTGGAAGATTGTCTTTGTGTATTATATGTAATTTTTGATGACTACTAACTTAAAAGGCCAGAGGAAATTGCTTGCTATCTTTGGAGAAGAAAGTGGATTGCTTAATTTGAAGTGGATTTGGGTTGACTTTAATTTTTTAAATTAAAATTTTTTAATTTAGTGTATTATTTTCCCCCCAGTTACATGTAAAAACAATTTTTAACATTCATTTTAAAAATTTTGAGTTCCAAATTCTCTTCCCTTCCCCCTAACTCTCCCTTCCATGAGAAGGCAAACAATTTGATATAGGTTGTACATGAGTAGGGCTGACTTTAATTTGTACAACACCTTTTCTTTTACTTGTTTAACTGATACTTGTGGTTTTTGTTTAATAGTTCATTGTTGTGGTTTTTTTAGTTGTTTTTGCTTTTGCTTTTATCTGTATCCCACAGTCCTTGGCACATAGTAAGTATTTAATAAATACCGGTTGACTAATACAGTTTATACCTTTTTCCTTTCTTCTCCTGTTGTTTTGGTAGTTGCTTTTTCCCCGATTTAAAAAAAAAATAAATGTCATTATTTTTCCCTTATGTTTATATAGAACTTTAAATCTGGGAAGGACCTAAAAGATTGTTTCTTCCAACCCATTTATTTTATAGCTGAGGAACCTAAGGTTCAGATGAAACCATAACTCAAGTCTCCTTATTCTTATTCCACTATTCTCTTTACCATGCTATACTGCTTTTATTTTAAGTAATGACAAAAAAAGAAGAAATTTAAGATATATGTAGAGGTAGTTACAATCAGTGAAGAGAAACTAGACAAGTACATGCAGTGTGATAAGTTGGAATGATATATAAAGATAATACAAAAATGTCAGAATGGAAGAGAAGGAGGTATAACGTAAAAAAATACTAATAGTCAAAAGGTAGGAAAGAATGAAAATGATGGACCATGTCAATATTTGTACAGTAAATGCATGGAGGCAAAAGAGAAAGAAACTTTGGGAGGACAAGCCTCCTTAATTATACTGATAAAACCAGAAGGATTTTAGGTTCCACGTTATAATCTTCTCACCCATAGTTAACCCATACTTTTCATTTATCTCTAAATAAGAGGCATACAAAGTATTTTTTGTTGTTGTGTAGTTGTTTTTCAGACATGTCCAACTCTATAATAAAGTGTAATTCAAATATTTGTATTGAAGGTGATTCTGTTTATTTCTCAATTTGGACAAAATAAGATTCACTATATATATATATATTATATGTATATATATATTGAAAGATTACCCACAACAATGTTATAAATTTCTAGTTTCAGAAATATAGGAGAGAAGGCCTTGTTTTTAACACTAACTCAAAGCATGTACTCTTATGCAACTAAGTTTTAAAAAAGTTTTTATTATCATTTTTCTGACAATTGCTTTATAAAAATTGGAATCTCTATATTTTCCCTCTTGCATATCAAAACTATTATTATTAATTTTTTAAATTTAATCTGAAAGTAAAGAACATAGGAAGTCCTAAGATCTCATATATGAACCAATCCATTAGGACAATTCTGTGAAGGGTCATGGAAGGGTCTGCAAGAGGCATCCAATTAGAGGTCTGTTTTCCCTTTAAAAGTCCTTGTCTGTTTCCCTCAGTCTTTTCAAAACACCCTGAAGTAGACATATATCACAATGAGGTCAAAGCAAAAAAGAAAAAAAAAGCCTTAGAACAGCCTTAGAACAATGACAGTTTCCATTTATTATCCAATAGTCATGTGAGTTTTAAAGCCACCAATCATTATCAAGAGAAGAATGAAGCTCAATGCCTGACAAGAAGATGTGCTCTGAAGCAGCATAATATTCAATTTACTTCCAAGGCTACTGATTTAGGAAGCAAAAAGAGAATAAGTGGAATAATTAATTTCCTACCTTGAAGGTAAGATTGCTTCAAAGTTATAGTGAGCGTTATGTGTATGAGGGTGGGGAACAATATGTCTCTTGGGCATTTATTCTGGATTGCAATTAAAAAAAACTTTCACAATATTTAAAACAAAAATCTATTCTTAAATGGGCCAGTTTGGCTTAAGCAACTGGAACTCATAGGACACATTTTTACTCTCTAAGAAGCAAGTAGAGACTTGAAAAGTATGCAGCCTGTCATGAAAAGGGAGGGGTGAACTTTGCCCAAGTCTACAGCCAAACCTGAAGTCGGAACCTTTAAGAACATGTTTTTTTTTTTCTTTTCCTTCTATTTTTACTTTCTGTGTATCCAGTGTCACTGGGATCCACCTCTGGGCAGAAACTGAGAAGTTGGTCTATGCAAAGGAAACCTATTCAGAGTGTTTCTGACCTCATTGAAAGTAAGAAGTCCTCAAATAAAAAAAAAAGAATCCTACTTTTTTCAATAGTTTAAATTCAGTTTTGCAGAACAGGTAGTTGATAGTTAAGGAAGATTCTCTCCAAACCAAAGGTGAACTTCCAAATGGTTGAAGTTCATGCAGAAACAGGGATCCAAGAGGCAGGTTTCACTTATGTTGCCGAAAATCACACAAACACACAGAATTCCGGCTGCTTGCAATGTAAATCTTTTCATGGCAGTAAGAAACACGGTAACTTGAGCTTGGCTCGTTCCTGAAATTCTTCTACATAATTGAAGATTAATTTGATTCCACAGATTGTGGAGGGTGACTGTGAGTGGGGGGGGGGGTGGGGGGGGGGGGGGGGGTGGGGGTGGGTGTGAATAGATTATTCAAATGACAAAAGAAGTAGGTGGTGTACTAAGTAACTGTTCTATCACTGTTCATAAATGTTTGTCTTCCCATGTATTCATCAAACACAATCCCTACATAAAGAGAATAGGGAATGTTTAGGAAGTAGGTCAACTCTAGCCAAACAAATATTTAGCAAAATTTACATATGATGTATATGTTATGTATATTATGCACATATGTGTGCATGTATATCCATGTGTATGTATGTATGCATGTATATATAGGCATATGTGTACATACATATTATACAGTCAATGACTACTACAAAATCCATTTGCCCTTAATCAAGCTGTCTCAAGGGTGCTGGCTTTGTCAAGTGTCTAAAGTAAACAATATGAAAGTAAATAGTGGAAGACATTCCAAGATAGTATTAACACAATTGATTTATTGATGATTGCACAATGGGAGGTTATCTTCTGTTAATTGACTCAGTAAATAAGCTTATAGGCATCCCTAGTGGAAAAAAAATGTTCCCGTCTTCTCTATCCTCCAAAAAATGGTCTAGGAAAAGGTGAGATGACTGGATCATAATTTTTGAGTCTTTTACCCTACCTCATAAAATGTCACAGAACTGCCTTGGTTTACTAGGAAGTAGATATAGGTTAGCAATGTTAACTACTGTGTGGAATTTAGCAACTCTCATATGTTGAGAGAACATTGGAAAGGACTTGCATTCCTGTCAAACACTGAAAATTCTTTCTCTTTTTCTTTCAGGCAAATTTTAAAATGCAAGAACACTTTGCTGAATGACAGCTGGATGGAAATGTTGTCTGCCAAAGATAAAAAGAAAAGGGTACTAAGGCTGCTGTTTTATAAATCTAGATGGGGTGTCCAAGATGTACACATAGACATATGTTTGATATGGCTAAACTTTAAACAGGTAGTGATTGAACATTTGGTAAAATATGTCAAGTTTTCCATTGACAGTGATATATTCAGTGCAGCCTCATAACTGCACCCATCATTTGGGAAGTCCACATGGAAATCAATAATAAGAAAATCTTTGTAAATTCTTTAAAAAAACATAAAAAAATTATGCCATCCTTAACGAAACATAGTAGAGACATGCTTAACATTTTAGACTTATCTGGATAGTTTTATTTATTTATTTATTTATTTTTTTTAGTTATCATGAGAGTCTTTGAATAATTATTAATCTTTCCTTTTTTTTATTTAAACTCTTCAAGGTTATTACTTTTCTGTTTTCATTTTGCTGCTCAGCTATATTTTTCCCCCTTCTCTGGAGTACTGCCTTTCTATCAAGTGAGTAATTTGATTATTGAAAGGGGCAAAATAAATGAACTTTAAGGATAGCAAATAAACTTTTGTATAAAGAAAAATAATTAAATCAACTTGTGAAGGATGGAAAGTATTACCCCTTTCATGAATGAATAGTTTGTTTATGAAAATGACAGAAAGTGACTTTTATTTATTCAAAAATGATAAAATTCAAGTATTAAGACAGTTTTTGGATAAAAATGTGAGAATACACAGATGGCTAGGAGGACCAAATACAGAACTTATAGCAGTTAGCGAAGAAATGGCTTTATGTGGTATAGATTGTTTTTGAAGGGTCCTGGACTGCAAAGTCCAGAGTTGTAAGTTGCCTTGAGTACATGGGTTGTCTTAAATCATGTGTCTCTCAGCTAGATTTCTATAATTTTGTGCTCGCTCAACCCAATGGATCCCGTACACATGGGTAAGAGAGTGTGGCTAAAGTTTATGTGTGAACTTTAATATATTCATTATTACTGCATTTGGATTTATATTGAGTAACTGTGAGGCATTATTATATTATATATTAATATATAATATATAATTATGTATATTATATTGTTGCTTTCACCTCATCATAAAACAAATCTTTTATACCTAAGAGTTAATAGTGTCATCATCGTGATTGATTTTGTGTAGATGGGAATTATAACAGTGGGGGCTCATGAACTACAGTGGTGAATGGGGCAGTACATCCCACCTTTCTTCTCCCAACAAAGTTACCCTGAAGATCCTGAGAGAGTTTAAATTATAGCAAAGTGGCCACCCTTTTCAGGGAAACCAGACCAGTCAGTCAGAATGAGGTCATGTGGGGTAAACAAACCAGCCCAGAAAGCAAGTAGGTGGCCATGTCTCATGTGAAATGTTCCATTAGAATTACATTTTTTCTACTAGCTCATTTGGTGCTTAAAACTAAGTATTTAGTAATCTGTGTTTCAAAACGTTAGTCTCTAGAACACAGAGCCTAATTCTCTAGCTAAGTTCTCCAGCCAAGTTTAAAGTGGAATTACAACAATCTACAATGCAGTGAGAAGTAAGCTGATGCAATTTGTACTAGGGATGAAAAGATTTTAGGGTGCTGCTTATATAGTAATGACCCAGCCTCATGTAATTTCTTTATCCTTTTTAATGTACAAAGTGGAACTGTTTGCAGTCATCAATAATATGAGATATAAATTCAGATACTGTGTGCCACTTTTTAAAAAACACATGGTCATTCTGGAAAAAAAAAGATACTGCTATTTTTTAATTTCAACAACAATTAGGATATCAAATTAGCAGCTTGTTTAAATCCTTGGATGATGCATGAGAACAGTTTGTGTTTGCATTCGCATTAAAGGAATACCCTCCCAACCATAAAGGTCACATAAGAAATAAAACATGTTGATTATGAACAAAATCAAGCTCGAAAACGTGCTGAAAATGACGGGTGACATTCCTTGCGTGTCCTGGCTTTAAAACTGCTCAGGATCATAGTGTTCTGTGCTTTACTCCTGAGAAATATTTCCCAGAAAGAAATCTCCGCTATTTAAGGGACATGCCACTTTAGGGGAAGGGGGGTGGTGGGGAAGCAGGAGGAGTAGGGTTGTTTCTTGCTTCACATTCTATGGTTCACTTAATGAATGTAATGTCCTTCTTAATGGTATTTAAGCACAATACCTATCCCTAACCCTGTCACACACACACACACACACACACACACACACACACACACACACACAAATGGAGTATACATGGACACCTTTAGTTGGTCATTTTCAATACTGGCTGCCTGATAACTGTGCAAAAGGCTGTTCTCCCAATTTTCTAAGTGGTAATCCCAGCATTATCCTGGCTCAGAAATAAATGAAGAACTCATGTGCAGGACTCAAATTTCCTTACAGAGGTTGTAACTCAATAAGGATTAAGGGCCAATATGCAAAACCTCTCAAAGGTCCATAGATAGTACTGCCAATGCCTATACATTCTTCTGTAGAAGGCCCTCACTCTTTCTCCTTTAAAAGGTTTAAGACTGTTTTAACAGGGATTGAAAAGTAAAGTAATTTAGCTCATTTAAAGGCATTGTATTCATCAAGGACAAGGTACTATCTAAACTCTCCTGCCTGTAGTTCTTTTTTTTTTTTTTGCATGATGCCAATTCAGTAGGGAGAAAAAAAATCATTCAAATTAGTTGTTTGGTATGATGCAGACAAAACAATTAGGTGACTGACTACATTTCTCACTTTTCACCTATTTATTCTGATGCCATGTAGACAAAACCTGAGTAATTCTGGAATAATTCAACTATCCATCTGTGCCTCAACTTCCCTACCCATCTGATAAGTTTAGTGATATGTGCCTTATTGGTATATATCATAATTGTAGATTAGATAATATCTGGAATGCACTTGGAAATTTTCAGAGAATGGCATGAAGGCAATACAGAATGATGCTGCTTCTAAAATGGAAAAGTGTGGTCTAAACTTTTTAAAAACAGAGTCTGTGTTCATTTATATTTTAATTCAAGTTTGAATCTGTTGAAACCAGAATTTATGGCCTTTCTTTTTCCTCTTTTTTCTCTAATTCCATTCCTTGCTTTATTCCTTGGGATTCCAATGAATCATGACTTCATCATTCTCCTGAATATGGGAAGGGGAAGGAAAGGAGAGATAGGTCAGCAGAGATGGAGAGACCTAGACAGAAGGGGAGAGAAACAGAGACATATAGAGTAGAGAAGAAAAGAAAAGAAGAGAGTAGAGAAGAGAAGAAAAGGTAGGAGAAAACTGTTTAGGAACAGAGAGTTGGGGAAAAAAAGAATCCAAAGTCTTAACCATGTGACAGACAAATTTGTCAATGGACATTCATCTCCATTTTTGAAGTCTAATTACACATTCTGTTACAAGGCCAAAGCCTGTCAAATGTGGTATCTTCTAATATTTAAACCAAAATGTGCATGTGATCAGTAAACCTTTTAGTAGGCAGATAAGAGAGTATCCAGAGGACATAAAAGGAAACTGTTAAATGACAAAAGAGTACATGAGTTAACACTTAACCTAGACATTAAATTCTTATCCTAAGAGTTTGTGTAAACTTAAGAGATTCATCAGAAAAAGAGAATTTCTCCCTTTTAATTTTTAGTGTCTCATGGCTATGTGAACATTAAGAATTTCATCTTTTTGAAATTTGGCACTTTTAAAGAGAGGCTAAAGATGTGGAGCTGGGTAGGATTTACCCTAATATCTTTTAGAAACAATCACAGAAGCCTCAATGAGAAATTCAAGTTTTCCTCAAAGTCAAGAGTCATCTTCAATTTAAAAAGCAGCAACTTTCTCTCAGAAGTAGATATATATACACACATATTTATTTGTGTATATACATATACATATATGTATATATGAAATCAAGAAACATTTATTAATGGATTACTCTATGTAGGGAAGCTAAAATTATTTTAATTCATATTTATTTGATCATTTTTATAAGTTTTAAAAGACCTTAAGGTACTAAAGATTCTTTAAAAGAGAAATGCATTTGAATATTTTCACCTAATTAAATGTGCTCTTTCCATTCACTTCAATGAACTTTTATTAAGCACCTCATATACAAAAAGACCATAGTTAGGCACTGATGATACAAAGATAAAAAAAAAAACACCATCCTTACCCTCCAAGGAGCTTACAATCTGATAGAGGGTATCAAAAATACATGGAAATTGAATGCTATAAAGTAGCATATGATAAAGGTGAAAGAAAGATACAGAATAAGTGATATAAGAAAATTTTGGAACAGAGAGATCATTTTCAGTTGGGGTAATAAGGAAAGGTTTCATGAAGGGAAAGCATTTCAATAGGTTAAATGGAGGGATTGCATTCCAGGAATGGAAGTAAGCCTATTTGAATTTTTGGAGGTAACAGGTGTCAGGAAGACAATGGAGGTGAGTCCAGTTTGTCTAGATTACAGAGTACATAAATGAAAACAGCATGAAAGAACTTTTAAAGAATGTAGGTTGGGGACGGATCATGATAGGCCTTTTTAATAACAGGATTTAAAAATTCATTTTTTCTTTATTCCAAGGGGAAGCTATGGAAAGTTTTTGAGCAGGGGAGTACATGATGCAGAAAACACCCAAAACAACAACAGCAACAATGAACCTTTCATAAAATGCTTTAAGATTTACGGAGCACTTTCCTTATCACAGAACCAGGAAGAATGAGGGGCCTTGTAGCCCAACCTATATCTGACAACTCAGTCAGGTTGTACAAATATAAATCATTTTCCTTTTATAGAAAGGAAACAAATTCAGAAAGTTTAAGTGATTTGCTTATGGTCTCACAGTTAGTAAGGAACAAACCCAAGAGTCAATTCCAGGTATCTTGGTTGCAAGGTCAGTTCTCTTTCCACTATACCATTCCATGTCTCAAAGATTATTTTGGCAGTTGTGTGGAGAAATGGACTGGGTAAGGGAGAGACTGAGTGGCAAGGGGACAAGGGAACCAGTTAGGACAATATTACAACAATCCAGGTCAGAGATCATGAGGCCTTGTATTAGGGAGGTAAAAGCATGATGGGAAAGGAAACAAAGTGAGAGGTATTAAAGTAAAATCAACAGAATTTGGCAACTATTGAATTAGGGAAGGTGACAGCCATCACTAAAGGAGAGGAAAGAGCTAAGGATGAATTTAATGTTTCAAGCTTGGTTGATTGGGAATATGGTGATGTCATCAATAGAATAAAGAATCTGGGGAAGGAGTCAGTTTTTGAATATGCTGAATTTCAGGTGCCCTCATGACATTCATGTCTAACAGGCAATTTTAAATTGAAAGGACATCCATAATTAGAGCTCAAAGAAGATAAAGCAATGAATGTTTAAAAGGACTGTTTTCAGTATAAATATGGGTCAATCTTGGCTATCTATGATTTTTTAAAGGCTTTTGTTCATGTGAATAAAACTCATGCTCTGGGCCTTATTTTCCCATTCTACAAAATGAAAGAATTCAATAAGGTAATCTTTAAGGGCCCTTCCAGTTCTGTGGGGTTTGATTTATTTTTGTTTGGAGTTGTTTTACTTTTTTAAAGGCTATGCAAAATTCTCACTGGACAATGATGTACAAAATCCCCCTTGAAGTATTACAGTGATAGTTGAATGTATGTGTATGTGTGTGTGTGTGTGTGTGTGTGTGTATGTATGTGTGTGTGCGTGCTGTGTGTGTGTGTATTTGTACAACTTTTTCTTTTAATACATGGCTCTTCATCTTTTCCACATCTTTTCCTGGAGATCAGCGTAGTCAAGAATTTTCTGATGATAATAAAGTTGTGGTATTCTGTAGATAGCACTGGCTAAGGAATCCAGGAACATGGATTCTAATCTCTCCTGGTTCTAACTAACTCCCTGTATGACCTTTAGTAAATTGTTATACCTTTCCCAGACCCAATTTCCTCACCTCTAAGATGTGAAAATTGGAGTCAATGATTTCTCAGGCATCTTCTGGCTCAAAAATTGTCAATCTATGAACCTTCTTAATTCGCCTCCCCAAACTGAAATGCTACATCTTGTGCTGTATCTGCCTCATTTCATTCCATCACCTTTCTCTACTGGCTTAAACCACTAGTTAATTAATATTTTTTAAAGATTTCGATGCCTGAAGATGTGAATTTGGCCTTTAGTAAAAAGCCACTAATCATTGAGTTTATATATCACTTAAAAAATTTCAGTGTGCTTTTATATATTAGTTTTCCTGATTTTATCATCATAATACTTCTATTGGTATGTTAAGTAGCATTGTTATGCTACTTAAATGAGAAAATTGAGTCACACCAATTTCAAGCTATAGTTACACAGCAAACTAACAGCAGAACCAAGACCAGAATCCCTCAGCTCTCCTGACTCTTAGACTAGTGCTCTTCCCACTAGACGTGTGGCTTTCTTAGTTATATGACTCTGGAGTCACATTTGCAATCACCATTAAGCAGAAGAGCCATATAAATATTCTAATATAGAATTTAGAGCCCTTGAAGAGCCAACATTTGCACTTGAAAGAGTCACATGTAGCTTCACAGCGACAGTTGGAGTATCACTGTTCTGGAACATACTGAAATGTTAGTAGTGTGATTACAGTATCTTTCTATTGTCTGTGCTGATTGCCATTTCATGTGATTCTTCTTCCATGTACAATAGTATCTATAAGATAGATAGATACATACATACATAGCTACATAGACAGCTATAGACAGACAGATAGTTTATAGGTCCAAGTAGGCTATTAAAAATAATCTACTTAGTATGTTATATCAGCAAAATGTTTTCGGTGAAGGAAGGATTTCTAGGATATGAAAGAGAAACTGCCTTTCTAATAACTCATGGATGCTGCGGCTACTATGTAAATCTCTTTATCCAATCAATCAGTCCTGAAATAAAATACACTGAACTGATGCTTGGTTGGAATATAAATTCCCAGTCACATGAGGTTTTATGACTTAAATACAGAAAAAGAATTTCTCATTCCCTTGTAAGATGATATCCACTGGGCTCATTAGTTTCAGTGAAATATTTTGGGACCTGGAGCTTATAAGGTAAACAGGTTATTATATTCTGGGGAACCATCTCTGAAATAGTTAACACGGCTCATCTGATGACATTAGCTTTGTAAGTAATTTCCATGATGTCAAGGGCACACTGGAGATTAAAGGGGGATTAAGGCCTACTTGCACAGTCAAAGCATCACAGTAAATTGACTTGACTTGGCAGGCTGCACCTAAAGTTGGCAAGTTTTCACTAACTAATCATATAAAATCCAGGTTTGTGGTGTTAGTTAGACTACACTTTCACAACAGCCAGGAAATGTTAAGCTTTCAAGGTGGGAGGTTTAAAAGGCTGGTGAAGGGGAGGGCAAACTGTCAAGGAGAATTTCTCAATATCAAGGTGCCAAGGGATTCTAAGCAAAGCAATGGCCTTTTTCTATTTTTGGATAATATTTTCAAAAGAATTTGGATTTATGTCCAAAATATCTTCCCTGTAGTCCTTGAATTTTTTTTTCCTGAAAAACAAACAAACAAACAACAAACAACTGTCACTAATGCACTCTTCTATGAAAAGAGTATGGCTTGACCAGGAACTTCACTGAATAAAGATGAGTTTATATTTTAAAAAGGAAACAGCTGGATGGCAAAAGCAAGGGAGGTAGGCAGCTCTTGTTTCATTAGCTAAGGGAAACTCAGGGGCCCCAGAGAGAACAACTGGGATAGCAGCCATGACAGAAAGAAAAAAAGGAAACAGAAGATCATAAAGAACTAATAATGAAAAATGGAAAGTGAGAAAGAGCCAAGAAAAACAAGCAATAAATAGATTTGAAAAGGGGGGAAAAGAAGAAAAGAAATAGAAAGCAGGAAGTCAGGAAAGAGGCAGTGAAGAGAGCATGTGCATTTCATTTTTAAAAATTTAATAATTCTGAAAATCATTAAAAGCCCAGTGGAAAAAAAAGTGAAAAGATAACCTTTCAGATGCAGGTTTTATTTCTTTATGTCATTCCAGAACCTATTCCAATGCTTGGAGGAAAAAAAAATCAAATAAGCTCAGAAGGTTAAAGTCAGTGTATGTCAGTGTATAATGTACCAGTGTTGGCTTCTTTTTTTTTTTAAGTTCCTTGCCTGATGGTAGGGAGAGGAAGTGATTAGTTTGACAAAGTAGGATCTAGACCATTTCCAATCTGATGAATCAGAGTTCTCTAAGACTAGCTCTTAAAACATATATCCTATGATTGTTTAGAAGTATCTAATAAAATTTTACCTATATAGTAATCACTTAATGTGAGTTTGTATCTAATGAGGAGTGGTTAACAAACTCACTAGTCCTTCTCTAAACAGTTTCAGATGAAGGGAGAGTGGATTTAAGGAGGGGCTTAGACGAAAAACAGATCCTAGTCTGTCCTTTGTCTTGAAATCTGTTCAACGTGATAAAATATACAAATGAGGCCAAACTCCATATAATTCAAGGCAGAACAAGTGTTGTCGTCATCGTCGTTGTTTTTTAAACCACCCTGCTACCAAATCCATAGTAATTCTGGAGCTTTAACTAGTTTGCAGATGACACCTTACTAAAAGAAATGGCGCTATTTTAAAAAATACAGTAGTATTCATTAGCTTTTAATAGGAACAGTTGTTTAAGAGGGAAAAAATTAGCTTGCTGATACATACTGGAATGTACATTAATCTTGTTAATGACAACACAGTTAATGGTTGGCAAAACATTACTTTTGAATTAACCTTTCTCTTGAGGTAGCTATGCTTGAGAAGTAAAGCCAGGACACAAAAGATACAGGAAAAATGCATGAAGACGGGGATACAGGATTTCCTATGATTTTATGTTGTTCTTCATTAGGAAGCATATTGGCAGCAAATGCTAACATGTGTTAGGATGTTTAGCTGTAGCCAAATAAATGTTTTCTATTACAACTCTGAATTCCTTGCCTAGTCAGAGCCCATGCTGTTCTGCTCATGTCTTACAAAAATCCTTTATAAGTCATCTTTGGACCAATTTTCTGTTGGCTCATATAGTGCAACTACTTTAAACATATGTATAGATATGTATTTCTAAAGGGTTACCTTCCATGCTGGAAGGTTAGGTGGTTTAAATACACACACATACACACATATACACAATATTCACATGCATCCATATATGTATGCATGAATGCATGCATGAGAAAGCCTTTGCCTGGTGACTCCTGCTTTCCTAATAGTAGTTACTTGACAGGAAAAAAAAATCTTTCATGAGCATGCTCAGTATCAGCAAAAAGTAGGAAGTAGGTGTCACTGACCCAAAACTCTAACTCTTCACTAATATTTGTTTTTCTTTACTTAGTGGAATTGAAGAGAGAAAGAAGTAAAGAAAGGTAATGGATTTTGTATTAATGATGGTTCTCTACTTGAATGGGGTATATTCCAAAAGTTTGGTTGTGTGGGACTAAGAAAATATTTTCCACAGAAGCTTTGTGTGTGTGTGTGTGTGTGTGTGTGTGTGTGTGTGTGTAAATGGTATCTACGTTCTCAAATGAATCCCTACAATCCTGTTTAACCCATGATGTAACTGATGTACAATTTTGTACTAATAGTTGTGACCTACCTCCTTGAAACTAAACTCAGGGTAAAATCAAGAGGGTCCCCCAATAACTTCCAGGGCTTGTGCTCCAACCCAGGATTTCCCTCATATAAATATTGGCTTATTTCATGACAAAATTCCAAGACAAAGTTCACACCTTGTTAGATATTTCATAATTGTAAAGGAAGCATATCTTACTTGGCTTTTCCAAGGACATACTATGAAGAGGAACGGAGCATCATGTACAACAGTATTTCCTTGGGGTTGGAGGGAAATTAATCCATCTTGTAATACATTTCCTCTCAATCTTTCCCTCTTTCCTTGTCACAAATAAGAGTTCCAAGCAGCAGATGATTAAGAAAGAAGTAGAAGGAAATCTCAAAGATCAATAATGGGGAGCAAAGTAAAGTTCATATGGCCACTGGGCCATATAGTTGGAATAGCTATTTGATACCTCACTCACCTCAATCCGGTCCTGGATCATGGGACAGCCTGCTTGAATCTATCATTATCTCTGCATTCTCCTAAAGGGCATTTGCAACAATTCCTACTCAAAGTGAGCTTAGAGTCAGTCTCCAGGCCCAGATGAACTACATCAAAGGTAGTAAAAGAATTGGTGGATCTGATTCTAAACCAGGGTCAGGTCTCTTCACATAGAGGATAAAAAGGTTCTGAAGCCAGAAATATCCAAGTTCATGTTCCATCTCTGAGACAGTTGTACTGGTTGCATGAACTTGAGCAAATAATGAAACCTCTCAATGCTCTAAGTAATCTTCTAATACTGTAAGTTGTGAAGTAGATGCCAATCTTCATCGTTTAGAGGGAGTTGCCAGTTCCTTCAAATCAGAGATCTACTCACTTCCTACTCTGTTGCTCTACTCTGTAGCGCTTCACTCTTATCAATGTGGGCAATCTCCTCACTAGCGCAGATTAAAACCTACCCATACTTTCTCATCCTGATTGACTTCTGCATCTGTTCTTTCATAGATTCTCCAAAAAGGACCAATCCAATGTGCTTGGGGACTTGCTCTAGGCATTTTACATTTGGCAAGAACCAGAAGAGCAATCTATCTGTGACATTCCTCTCTCTTATCATAAGACTGACTGTTTCTTTTCCTTTTCTAATCATACATTTTCTCAATTATATATCCTAGGACATTTTTTAAGTCTTGGTAATCATCAGGATCATGGGATAGCCTGCTTGAATCTATCATTATCTCTGCATTCCCCTAAAGGGCACTTGCAATGATTCCTACTCAAAGTGAGCTTAGAGTCAGTCTCCAGGCCCAGATGAACTACATCAAAGGTAGTAAAAGAACTGGTGGATCTGATTCTAAACCAGGGTCAGGTCTCTTCCAACAATGAGATTCTGTGAAAAAGAAAAGTTAGGGGGACGGGGCATGTTTTTGAGAGGAAGATGATGAGTAAAGCTTGAGATATGGTGAGTTTGAGGACTCTGCAGTGTATGTCAGGGTAGCTATATAGCAGACAGCTGGAAACACAGGCTAGAGCTCTGGGGAACAGTGAAGGCTGGAAATGTAGATTTGGGAGTTATCTGCATAAGGGCACAGGCAAGTCAAGCCTGTGTAAATGGAAGAAGACTGTAGGTTATAATCACTAAGGTAGGGATTTATTGAACTAAAGGCTGACAGTATAAACTCTGTGGCATGTTAGGGAAGCTATCTGCTCAGGTAATTCTGTTTGGGTCAATGGAACCTCTTATTCATTTCTTTATATTTCCTTAAGTTCTATTTCAGGGATACTGTTTTTCCTCTTTCACTTATGTGGCAGAAACTTCTAGAGTGCTCAGTGGGTATGACACCTGGGGATTTATGCAGCTTGGAATTTTGGTTGTTTGTTACCAAATTCTTTTATTTGCTCTGCAAGTAAGGGATAATCAGGTTCTGAAGGAATGCTGAGCTATTTCTAGCTTATCTTTTTTTACTTATTATTTATCCACATATCTAGCTTAGAAGCAAATTTCCAAAGTATTGCACTGGATTTTAGCAGTGTAGCTCCCATAGACTTTAATAAGAATCAGTTGTACAGCTAGGTGGTACCGTAGATAGAGTGGTGGGCCTGGAGTTAGGAAGACTTATCTTCATGAGTTCAAATCTGGTCTCAGACACTTACTAGCTGTGTGACCCTGGGTAAGTCATTTAACCTTGTTTGCCTCAGTTTCCTCATCTGCAAAATGAGCTGGAGAAATAAATGGCAAATCACTCCGGTATCTTTGCCAAGAAAACCCCAAATGGGGTCACAAAGACATGACTGAAACAACTGAACAACAACACACATCTAAAAAGTCTCTTCCATTGCTTTGAAAACAATCTCTTTCTGCGTATGGGATGAATGGAAAACTTAACCAAAAAAGGAGAAATGCAAAAAATTATATTCTGTTCTGGAAGAGAATGATTTTTCTTCGTCTTTCTTAAATGAAGCCTGATGAAATAATTATATCAAAACCTACATAAGCCATGAAATGAAATGACCCAATATCAGAAGTAATTTCTTCTTAGGAGAAAGGAGGAGGAAGACTGTCATATCTAAAGCAGTAATACCCACCCCCCCCATTAAATAGTATAAACTAATTACTAGTTAATGTGAAATCACTGAAATATTTCTGGACCTTAGATGTCCCTCAGGCAAACATAATAGGCTAATTCTCTAATAGTCAACCTGAAGAGGTATTACAATAGACAGGATGAAGTATTTGTAACAGCTCTACTTTCTCTTGCCTTGAATTTTTAAAGAGAATAGAAGCTGTGTCACTGCACAGGTAAAAGATTCTCCTCTAGCTTGACTGGTAAAGACCTGTGTTTTGAAGATATAAACTTGGAGGCGCTTGGAGGTTCCATAAGAATGAAGAGGGTTCTGTCATTAAAGCTACTCAGAAAATTAAGCATCCTCATGATTCTATGCCTATAAGTCTATCAGAATGTTTCCATTTCCCTCAGTAGGAGCACAAAACATTTCATATTACATTACCTTTAATGCTGACTTATGTTGATGCTTTTGGGCATATCTCATAGTAATGGTATCAAATTCAAATAGAAACAGATCCCTGTAGCTATATATTGACAAATTAACGTTAAATATGTCGTATTATACTTTTACTTATTTCATTAAATGTTTACCAGTTACATTTTAATCTGATTTGGGCTTTCTTTGGGAGGTTTGCCTCAGTGTGACATCTCTGTCTCAGACTCTGTACATTGGGCTAATAAAAAGGAAACACACACTTGTGCAGATAGACCCAAACACATCAAGGATATTTAAAATATGGAAAACTTTGCATTCTCTGAATTATTAAATAGTAGACATTTCAAGAAAGGATAGTGGTGGTAGTGGTGAAACCGAAAGTTATAGTAAACCATCAGAAGAGATAATATTTGTAAAGTTATTGGCATAATGTCTAGCACATAATAGGCACTTGATAAATGTTTCCTTCTCTTCCCAATCACAAGAAAAAATAGAATAAATTCTTTGGAGCTGAATTTCTGTTTTATAAGGCATTATTTACAATATTTTGCTTCTATGTGTCCCAAATGCTTAACATCGTGTCCAGAGGATAGTAAGTACTTAATAAATACTTATTAACTTGACTATAATTGCATTGTTAAAAATCCAAAAGAAAATACCATATTAAATAAGAATTAACTCAAAATATCAACAATCCATTTTTTTCCTAATCATAGTGGTTTTGTCATGAAGAGATGTTTGTTCAGAACTTTGCTGATTCTAATATATTTAGTTCCAATGGCTGTGAATATAAGGTTCACCACATTTTCTGTCATAGTGATACTATTCATGTTTATAGTAGGGACTCATGAAATGGGGAGGCAAGGAACTGAGACTGCTGAAAGTGATTATTTTCAATCTGGAAGTTGAGGAAATGGTAAATCTGAGGCAAAACTGAGAAGGCAAATGTGTTTTTCTGAATATATCTCCCATCAAAAAATATATTGTCTAAATTAAAAAAAAAACAACACTCTTATTGGTCCTTCATGTCTGTGCTACAAACCACCATTCCATAACTGATAGATATCTCTTTGGAACTGATAATGAGTCACAGGAAAGGTACAGCCTATAGCACCCACTTTTAGCACCTTTCCCAGGATGGTAGCCACTATTGTTGCTTTATATCCTTGATCAGCTGTCACTATTCATAAAATAATCACTGCCATTAACACATCAAGGCTCAAGCCATCTGCTGCTACATGGAGCAAGCCTGAGTTGTTAGGTTGAAAGATAAACAGTTCTACTGTTTGTCACCATTGACACTGTTAGGCATGAGAACCCTACCATTGGAATGGAGGTATTTCATTTTTAAGGGGAAAAATTTAAGAGAGAATATTAGCGAGTAATCAGATCTTTGGAATAATGCAATTGGCAAAAGTATTTTCTTAATGTATATAGAAGCCTCTAATAAAATTTATTAGGTTAGACACCTAATTTTCAATATTGATAACTTATGGACAAAAACATCAATTTCTTATGGTCATCACAGCAAAAAATGAAGTGAGGCTACTTCACTAGTTTTGCAATTAAGGTAGAGGGTAACACCTTCCCAAAGGAAACCTCAAGTCATTGGTTGAAGAGCTCAGCAATGGGAATGGTAATTTTTTTTTGGGGGGCCAGGTGTTCTCCCACTGGATATTTTGCTTTCTCTGAAGGAGCTATCTTGAGCAAAAGGCTAATAAGTAAGGAGATTTTTCAAAAATTATAGAGTTATAAGGAGTTCAAAGACTATTTTATGTTCTTTTCTTAAAAGAAAAGAATCTAGGTTTTTCAAATCAAGCTAAGTTTATTCTGCTCTTATTCTTGTTAAAGGATTCCATAGAGGAAGAAACCAGTGGGTAAGAAATTTGTACTAATTTCAGTGGTTGCTCTGGGAAAAGTTGGCCTGAACAGGAAGTACCAATGTTAAAATTTTTCTGGTTTATACAGAGTAAAAGAAGAGAGTTCTATCTCTGAGATCTAAGTCATCCTACACTTAAAAAATAGACAAAGATTTAATATTTGTTTTTTTAATGTTGTCATAATAAAAAATAATAAAGGAGGCTAGTTACAGCATATCATGCAAGAAGCTGTGACCAGGTGAGAAAACACAGTATTTGATCTCTGCACCTAAACTGCACCAGAAAACTTTTTTTTTAAGGAAACAGTATGTTAAAGAAACAGTGTACTGAAATGGTATATTAAAGAAACAGTATTCCCTGAGATTCCCTGGAGAAAGAAGGTCTCCATTCTTAGCCATGGCATCACATTGATTCCACTTCAACTACAGATACAGATATATAGCATCTCCAACCTCAAATGTGTCCCAACATAACTGAGTATCTTTATTAATGATGGTAAGAAGTACCACTAACTTTAGGGTGCATTTTTAAGGTCAGTGTTGTCCTCTCATATCCCTTTTTTTTAGGCAATTGAGGTTAAGTGACTCGCCCAGGGTCACACAGCTAGTAAGAGTGTCAAGTGTTTGGTCTGAGGTCGAATTTGAACTCAGGTCCTCCTGACTTCAGGGCTGGTGCTCAATCCACTGTGCCACCTAGCTGCCCCCTTTCATATCCTTAAACACCTAAATAATATTGCAGACATTGAAGGGAATGTAGAAGTCATGTAGTCTAACCACCTCATTTTATAGATGATGAAACTTAGACCCCAAAAGGCTATGACTTGCCCATGGTCAATAAAGGCCACAAATAGTAGATGCAGTATTCAAACACAGGTGATCTGACTACATATTGCTTTTCAATTAACTTTCCAAGTCTACACATGTTTTAGCATCCCACCTCCTCCATGAAGACCTATCAGACTAAATGAAAGAAATGAGCCAATTCCTCTAGTTATCCTGCAAACTTTTGTTTTATTCACATCCTTAAGTTCAAAACCCAAAACCTTGAATTCATTTGTAGATAGGGCTAGGACTTATAACTGTGATTTTGTTGATATAGACAAGGAAACTCCCTCTATCAATGCAAATCAGTACCTTCTTTTTGACTTACAGTTTCAAAGACTTGACTAAACATTGAGTTAAATTATTTGCAGAGGGTAACACAACCTGTATATAGCAGAAGTGGGTCTCAAACCCAGTAATTAACTCTCATTATTTGTCTCTAGTAAATTTAACAAATATGTTAAGTGCCTACTTTGTGTGGGGTTCTATGATAAGCAATAGGGATAAAAAGATAAAAATAGAAATAATCCATGTCCTAAATGGATAAACTAGGTGTCTTAGTGGATAGAGTAACAGGCCTAGAGTCAGGAAAACTCATCTTTCTGACTTCAAATCTGGCCTCACTCACTTACTAGCTGTGTGACCCTGGGCAAGTCACTTAACTCCGTTTGCCTCAATTTCCTCTTCTCTAAAATGAGTTGGAGAAGGAAATGGCAAACCACTCCAGTATCTTTGCCAAGAAAACCCCCAAATAGGGTCATGAAGAGTCAGACATGACTGAAAAAAGACTGAACAACAACAAAAGGGGTTTAGGAGAGGGGAATGAAGCATGTATATAAACAACTATGAGACAAGTTAGAAAATGATTAAGTTTTTAGAAGAGGTGAAACAGAGTGACTTGAGAGATTTTCAAAATGATGTGGGATGGAAGAAATCAGGGAAATGTTCATAGAGGAGATAAAACATAAACTGAGTCTTGACTGAAAAGAAAGATTTCAATAGGTGGATATGGAGGGAGAAGGCCATGTTATTTCTAGGTACTGGAGACCACATGTCGCAAATATATGGAGGTATAATAAGAATCAGTAACTTAAAGTAATTTAGCTTGGCTGCAGTGTGGAGTGTTCAGAAGAAAGTATCATTAAGGTTGTCCTTCAGTTTGCTTTATGGTATACATTTATAGTTTTATTTTTCAGTTTGCTAATGTAAGTTATTTCATAATATGAGATCTATCATTTATTATAATAGGCAGCTAGATGGCACAGTGAATAGAGTACTGAACCTGGAGTCAGGAAGACCTGAGTTCAAATTTAGTCTCAGATACCAATTAGTTCTATGACCCTTGGAAAGTCACTTAACCTCTACCTGTCTCAATTCCTTCATCTGAAAAATGGAGATAATAATAACATTTACCTCTCAGGGTTGTTGTGAGCATAAGTATCAAATAGGCTTGGGTAAGAACCAGATTAAAATACAAGTGGGAAATATTTAACAAAATAAATATGAAAATGTTAATCTGTGATGTTCTAAGTCAATGCCCTGCCTACAGAGATTTTTACGTATGGATTTAGTGATCTTGTTTCTATTTGAGTTTGATACCACTGGTTGTAAGGATCAAATGAGATATTTGTAAAGCACTTTGCAAAACCAAATGAGTACATAAATATTAGCTATTATTATTATTTAGTTTTGGTGTCATTAATAAACACTATTTGATGGTGATTACATTTCTAATTTCTTTTGCTTAATGAAAAAAATAATTTTGTGGGGGTGTTCTCCACCTTGCATAAATAACTAGTAGTTATTTCAATTAGTAAAAAATATTACCTTGCCATTTTTCTCTATTTTTGAAGGGGGAAGAGGAAAACATGGAGGTACACGGGAGGTTGAAGATGGAAGACAGCAAGCAAATTTCACATCATGTTCTCTAAAAATTCAAGGTGGCAAAGACATGAGTAGACAAAACCTCAGGCTTGGATTGGGATTTTGATTTTGTCTAGGCAATGGGGTTAAGTGACTTGCTCAGGGTCACACTGCTAGTAAGTGTCAAGTGTCTGAGGCCGGATTTGAACTCAAGTTCTCCTGTCTCCAAGGCTGGAGCTTTATCCACTGTGCCACCTAGCTGCACCAGAAGATGAGATTTTGAACCATGGCTCTGAAAGGTATTAGCTGCTTTATCTTGATGAAGTTCTTCTTTGGTCCTCAGTTTCCTCATCTGTAAAATGGAGGTGGTCATTAGATAATCTCTAAGATCCTTTCCACTTTTGAATCCTATAAACTATTAGAACCTAAAAGTGCTCTATTACAATGCAACAAGTTTTCTTTTAAAGGTAGAATTATAATGAATCAATGGATTCAAGAGGTAGTATGGTTCAGTAGAGTCAACAGGTTTAGAATCTTGGTTCCATCACTACTGGTATGAAAGTAAATTAATTTAATCTCTCTAAGCCTCAGGTTCTTCTTCTGTAAAATGAAGAATTTGTGCTAAATTTTCTCCAAGGTTCCCTCCAGCTATGTGACTACCAAAATGATTTCCCAAAGCACAGTTCTGACAATGTCACATTCCTTTGCTCAGCAAACACTAATGGTTCCCTGCATTCTCTATTTCAATTCTATACTTCTTAGTTTGGCATTTTAAGCTCTCTATAAATTGGCTTCAGTTTTATTTGATGCCTTAATCTATTTTATTCTTCTTCATGCAGACTCTGATCCAGCTAAATTGGCCTTCTTACTGTCCTCCTACAGGACATTTCATTTCCCATTTCTTTGCCTTTGCATAGGTTGTCCCTCATTCCTGGAATGCGTTCCATCCTTACCTGTGCCTCTTTAAATCTCCAGTTTCCTTCAAAGTCCAGCTTAGGGACGACCTTCTATTTGAGGCAGTTCTTGATTTCTACAGAAATTAGTGCCTGCCTCCCTCTTCCAGTTATTTCTTATTTTCGTATATCTTTTGTGAATATACTTGTATGTGTATGTGTTATTCCACACTCCCCTTAAAACCTCCTTGAAGTCAGGCATTTTCATATTTGTCTTTGTATTCTCCCCACCCAGAAGAGTGCCTGATACTTAAAAAGTGAAGGCACCTTAAAAAATTCTTCCATTGGTTCTTACGAGAGGCAAAATAGCTTTTCATGGGGATACAAACTAAGATAATCTGTATGGGGCAGCGAGGTGGAGCAATGGATAGAGCGCTGGCCCTAGAGTCTGGAGGACCTGAGTTCAAAGTTGGCCTTAGACATTTGCTAGCTGTGAGACCCTGGGTAAGTCACTTAACCTTGTTTGCCTCCGTTTCCTCATCTGTAAAATGAGCTGGAAAAGGAAATGGCAAACCACTCCAGTATCTTTGCCAAGAAAAACACAAAAATGAAGTCATGGAGAGTTGGAAATGACTGAAATTACAACAAAGCTTACAGGAGGCAGCTAGGTGGTTCAGTGAATAGAATGTTGGGCCTAGGGTCAGGAAGACCTGAGTTCAAATACAGCCTCATACACTAGCTGTGTGACTCTTGGCAAATCATTTAACCTCTGTTTGCTTTAATCCACTGGTCAACTGGAGAAGGAAATGGCAAACCACTCCAGTATCTTTGCCAAGAAAATCCCAGATGGGGTCACAAAGAGTTCGACAAGACTGAGCAACTAACCAACGTGAACTTTTACAATGTAGTTTCTGTTCTCTGGCAGTATCAGATACAGAGAACTTCTGATTTTCAGAAATCCTATTAACATACAGATGACATATTCAAATTCTGAAATTATTTTTAAAGATCTCTCATTAAGTTAATTATAAGAAATAAGAATATCAGCAATAATCCAGGATACTGGCCACAGCTATAAGTAAACAGGTATTATTCCTGTGGAAAGGCAAGCATAAAATGATCAAAATTTCTCAATGATGAAAGTGTTAAAGTAATACCTTTTGTATAGAGTAATCTATAAAACATATCTATATACAGCAGCAAAACCTGTAAATGTGTAATGGACAAAAATAATAAAAGTATTGAAATAATGCATTTTCTCAGTACCAAGACTATCCATTAATTTTTTACAGTTTTCCACTATATAACATTAGCCTTCATAAAAAGTGATATTTTAAAATGAGATGGTTGGCAAAAGAAACAAGTGATAGTTAATAGAAGAACTGCATTGCAATGCTGTGCTTTGCTGGGTAAGGCAGAAGGAAAAATAAAAATCATTTGGGGCATTATATGAAATTCAACAGTCATGCACCATATGCTTTAAAGGGGTGAACAATGCTTAACAAAGTTAATAGGATTTTATGGCTTTATTTTCTGTTGTTTGCTTCTTTTGTCTAAAACAATCAAATATAAGCCATTCAAAATAATGAAACTCATTTTCAGATCCCTGATAAATGAAAATCAGTATATCCATTATCAACATGGTTGTAATTTCGGCATATACACCGAAAATTTTAAATCTCCAGTGATACTTGGGGGTATGGGCAATCTCTAAATAAAACAGTCCTAGTCATTATTATTATTATTATTATTGTTATCTCATAGTAATAGTAGTATTCTGGTTTAAAGAATATGGATTCATATTTGTGAAGTGAGGGTAAAGGTATTGTAAACATACAAAGATCAAAAATATAGTTTAGCTTAGATCTCTGACCCCCATGATCCTATGCTTAGCTAAATTTTTTCAAATTAGGGAAAATATTGTCTATTATTATTATTATTATTTATTATAGTCATAGTAGAAGAACAAAAATAACTAGTCATTTACTTAAATATTGGTTTGCTTTAGGATTTAAACACAATTTTCAACAATATCATATTTCATTATAAAGGCTTCAAATTCCTTTTTGTTTGAATGACACCACTTTAATCTAAATTCTTTCAAACTACAACATCTTCTAGAGACACCTATGCTTCTAACAGTCATACTGGCTATCAAAGGCAATATGGATGTCTCCTAACTATTGACTTTTCAATCTGGTGCACTGACAAACAGTGATCTGGTATAGTATGCAAAGAAATGGATTAGAAGTGAGGACACTTGGATGGTGTGACTTTAGTGGCATGTCCCATAACCTCTTTGGACTTTAGTTTCTTTATCTATAAAATTAGCAAATTGGATTAGATGATTTCTGAGATTCCTTCTAGCTCTAAAATTCCATAATTCCAAGTTCCATTATGTTTCTCTCACTGTGTTCATAAACTCTTAGACACAAATATACTCTAAACATTTATTGAGTTCCTACGGTATGCAGATCATTGTAATAGGACCTAGTAGACATACAAAGTTTAGATAAGACGACCCCTTTTCCAAAAGACTCCAGTAGAGAACAAAATAACCTAGCTAAAGGGTTTGTCTCAGATCCACTTATGAGACATTTAAATATGCACTGATAAAAGGAGATTCTTACCTCTTATGGATATTGCTAAACCCTTCTATAGCCAGGATTTCTTGTTTCAGTCTTTATGTGATATTGAGAATCCAAAGAGCATTTCTTTTTTTTTTCACTTCTTAAATGCATCTGTAACAAGTATTAGCCATTAACCAAAGCTTTTTCAGGTGCAATATAAAAGCTCACCCACAAAGACATTGCTTCCATTTCCCCACTCTGTAAATTACTCAATTCATACAGTGGAACCACTTCTAGAGAAGTAGGTTTTGACTCAAAAGAATGCATTGTAAATAAAACAATGTGTTTTCAAAATTAGCACACATACCAAAAATGTATTTACTTAATACACCTTAATGGCTTTTGAAGGAGCCATTAGGCTCAACTGAGTAAATAATATGCATTACCAAAATATGTATAGCACTTGTACCAAAATATGCATTTGACCTAGTAAATACAATGTGACAAGGTACTTTTCTCTTATTGAATTACCTTTACTTCTCTTTGCTAAGTATTCTTTTTAGCCCAAGACTGTTATTAGCGAAGAAGGGAGTTATTTTTTCCAAGGCTTTGAGTGTTTGCTTGTTCTGTTCAAAAGTTCATAGTCATAACTGGAAAATATGTTAAACCTGCTGTCAGTCTAAATGATGGGGCTTCCCAGATGATTGGGACCTAGTAGATTTTCCCCTGTTGGACCTCATAACAGAATCATTCTGTTTAAGAGTTCTAGAGACCATGGAAATAGCCTGGGAAACATAATGAAAAAAAAGAAATGTCTTCTTTCAAAACCATTCATAGATTTCTAGGCATATCAGGTTAACACAGCTGATGTTCATCCAAGTGGAGATGCCAGCCTGTGGCTTTCTCTCACTATTATTAGCGAGAAGCTGCAGCAGAAGGGTTAGTAACTGTTAGGATCTTTTTTTTTTTTTGGTAAAGAAACGAAACTTTATTACAGAAATGGGAGTTGAACTGGAAAGCTCACAAAGTTTAAAAAAAAGGCAGGAAAGAAGGTCTGGAAAACTCACTAATGTATGAGAAAAGGGAAGTTTTTCAAATTGGTGTAAAATCATGGACTTTAGAGAAACTACAGGAAGACTGAAGAAAAAGACTTGTTTTATGTTTGAAGACATGAGTTTAATTTCAATTTAGAGACACACTGGTCAAACATTCAAAGTTCCTCCACATTTTTCTGGAGAAGAGGAACAATGGATCTATTAGGCAACAGAAAGGACCTCATTCATTTTCAACAATAACCTACGTATTGTTTACAAAGCATCAATCTTTCAGTGGCTGTGGGAGAAGTCAATGTGCAATTTAGTTTATTGACTTTTATTTCTAAAGTTCTATTTCCTTTGTTTCCCAACTACCTTAGTAACTGTCTTTCCTCTTTGCACCAGGATGATGTAAGCATGGAAATCAACAACCATGGTAGCCCTAACTACTTTGGAGAATAACATCCTTTCCCTCAAGCCAGAATGTTGAACACTTTTGTGAAAGAGAATATAATGATGTGCATTTGTTGGCTCCATTCATTGTCCCGGCCTAGAGAAAGTGGAATATTTGGCAGCTAAAATAGCAGGATAGTTATATCATCTGCAGAGGATGAAAGAAAGCAAAAGGTATTAAAAATTTCTCAGGTTGAGGTGTATCCATGATGGAATGAACTATTAAAACATGTCTGAGTTGAGGGGAACAATCGGAGATTCGAGAACTGAGAGCAATTCTGAAATGTTAACAGTAAGAGTTTGGTTCAGATTACTATTCAAAGTAATCTTTATACAAAGCCCTTGGTTTCGCAGACTTGGGATAAAAATCTCAAAAGAACAGCTTTACTTGTGAGCTTTTCGATATTTCCACTTCTGGTCCTGGCCAGAAATACTGTGAGAACACCCTTTCCTTTGGTATTTGAGCCCTTCTGGTTCTGTTCCTGGCTGGAAACCAAAGTGAACAAAACACAACTGAACATTTCAGAACCTCAAAATAGTAAACTAAAAAAGGTTTGGTATGAATTTGGTTCTAAAAATGAACAAGTTCAGAAACTCATTTCTAAATGAGCTAGTTCATCTTTCTCCAATGTGTAATGAAAGAGAAAACTGATTTGACAGACCCAAAGGAAGGTTATTTGTAATAAAAATCTAAAAGGAAAGAAAATTCACAATGAAAATAGTTGTAATGAAATAGTACATTCATAGCAATGGAGACCAGGTAATATCAAATGCTGTGTTATGCCATTTTCATACTTTATTCCCTAATATGGTCAGATTGCTAGGGACTGAAGATAATCTGGATATGTGAAAATTTGGATAATACAGAGAAATGCTTTGAGATCTTTCTCTTAGGGATTTACATGCACATATTTCACTGTGTGAACTGATGCAGCATCATCTCTCTCGTCTCTGTCCCTGGGTTTATAGGGACCCCACTATGTCAGCTTATTCAGTCAGATGTGATATTATACGTAAATATATGCTGCACAGTAGGGAAGTAGATGGGGAATAATACTAAAGTATCCCACTGTGCAAACTCCACATATGAGATTCCACTCAGTAGTCTTTGCAAAGTCTGATGTCTAGTTTTTACTAAAGAGAAATGGACATAAAAATAATGTAAGCAATATGACAAGGCCAGTGGTCCAACAAGAAACCAAACTCAGGTCTCTTGATTTCCTACATGCTGCTTTTAGAAAATCATTTGAGGGACAGAAGTGATTAAGGTACACATTATTTCATGGAATCATTAGTATTGGAAGCATGTTTGTTGTGACATTAAACTAACTTTTTTTAATTGCATTCATATATATCTATATACTTACATATCTATACATATGCATATACATATATAATGAAAGTGCTTAAATTTGGTATATGTATTGTATTTAATTGCATTTGAGGAAGTAGAAAAACATTTTCCTTCCCACTATCCTCTAGCCCCAAAATATTTGTGGGGGAAAAGGCACTGGCACTGTCGATGTCATTCCAGATTAGGGAAAGAAAATGCACTATTAATAAGTTTGCTTCTGTTCTAGTTACCTATTTCTCTTGCTTTCAATGTCAATTTTTTTTCCATGGTGATCTAAACTATAGGACTCTCCCTAACTAACCATTGCAATCTGGTCTGCAAAAACTATTCTCTTTCAGTCATTATGGATACCACTACTAATACTACTACTACAATGATGATGATGATGATGATGATACAATGACAATTGCTACTGCTCATAATGGTAATTATAATCATAATAACAAGGATGGCTTGCATTTATATAAAGATTCGCAAAGAGCTTTATATATGCTATCAGAGCTTCACAACAACCCTGTGAAATAGGTGCTATTATTACCCTCATTTTACAATTGAGGAAACTGAAGGGGAGAAAGGTTAAATGACTTGCCCAGGGCCACATAGCTAGTAAGTGTCTGAGGCAGAATTCAAACTCAGGTTTTCTTGACTCCTATTCCAATACCCTGTCCAAAAGACCTCCTAATTTCCAAATACAGTGGTTCTTTGTTAGTCATAGAATCACAGAAATGTTAGAACTAGAAGGGCATTTAAAGACAGTGTGTTGTCCAACCTCCATAGAGGATGACTCTGATTTCCAAAGAGATGAAGGCACTTGTGCAAAGCCACTTAGCCAGTCAATGACAGAATTCTTAGATTTTATTCCAAGGCCTAGATCTACTGCTCACATCTCAAATTCAACATGTCTTTCACAAAGTTCCTTGTTTTAGCCTCCTAAATGATATCATCTACTGGACTTTGCTATTCTGTTAATAACACCATTTCTCCTTTCACCAATACTTGAAACCTTCCCAATTTTTTTATATATTTCTCATGCCCTAATCCATTTATTAAAATCTGTTTATTCTGTCTCCAAAATATGCCTCATGCTTCTTATCATTTCTTTTCTCACTGTAACTACCTTTGTTCAGATCCTCATCACCACTTTCCTGAATTATTTCAGTAGCATCTTATGTGGTGTCTCTGTTTCCAATCTCTTTTCCTCATTAAAACCATTCTAAATGTGAATACTTCAATAATTTGTGATCTCATTGATATGGGGACTCTCCTCAGAAAGGGCAGATTGTAACATGTCCATATTCTTTCATCCTGGGTAAATTATTCTCTGTCCTTCCATAATATTCCATAAAAGTTCTTCCCAATGTACAGAAGGCCTTCTTCTGATCATTTTAACCTTCTGTGAGTATATATTAAATACCTGCGCAGCTCTTAATTTATATAACTGACCTATCTCCTTTTTCAAGCATGCATTTTCTAGATGATAACTTACATGCCAGGTCTTGAGCTCAAGTCTTCATTAGCAATATGGTGCAATCTAATTCTGGCCATCATGCTTTCCTTAGTGTCCCCTTGGGTTACTTACAATTTTTCTTTTCTCAGGTTATGGACTTCATGACATAAAGCAATGTGGCATCAACAGAAGAAATAGTGTTGTTAAAAAGGTGTGTGTGTGTGTGTGTGTGTGTGTGTGTGTGTGTTTGAGTAGCTAGAGATTATTGAAAGCACCTCACAATTTCCCAAATGGGCCAGAGATGAAATCACCTGGAGAACCACTGCTGTGCGAGAGAAGCTAGTGTGCTCTCTTCCTCCTTGTCTATCTGGAGTGACTATCTAAGATAAATGTACAGGTGCATTCACTCAAAGGAGTTGCCTTTCAGGCCATTGTCATAGCCTCCTCCATCCTTCTCCATCTTCCTCCATCTTTCTCCTCTTCCTCCTGCTTCTCCTCCTCTTCCTCCTTCTCCTAAATACCTTGTACCTATATAGTGCTTTAAAATTTATAAAGTGCTTTTCTCAGATATTCTATAAAGTGGCAAGACTCACACTGGTAAGAATATGTGGATGGATTAAAATCTGTACTTTTGCAAGATGGACACATTTCAATGAGATCACATATTCACTTAAGTATTGATGGAGAGGCATAACTTGGAGACATCACAAGTTCCATTCCAGAACATCATAATAAGGTGAATATCACAATAAAGCAAGTCACATGAATTTTTTGGTTTCTAAGTGCATATAAAAGTTATATTTACATTATACTGTAGTCCATTAAATGTGCAATAGTATTACGCCTAAAAAAACCAATGAACATACCTTAATTAAAAATACTTTATTGCTAAAAAATGCTAACCATCATCTAAGCCTTCAGCGAGTCATAATTTTTTTTGTGAGTGGATGATCATAATCTTTTTGCCTCGATGTTGATGGCTGCTGACAGATCAGGGTGGTGGTTGCTGAAGATTGGTGTGACTGTGGCAATTTCTTAAAATAAGACAACAATGAAGTTTGCCACATTGATTGAGTCTTTCTTTCACTTGAACAATTAGGGGTCATTTTGGGGTTATTATTTGTGTCTTAGGGACTAGGAAGGCCTGAGGAGAGGGAGAGAGACAGAAGAAAGGCTGGTGCATGGAGCAGTCGAGCACACAAAACATTTATCAATTAAGTGCACCATCATATATGGGCAGGTTCATAGCGACCCAAAACAATTACAATAGTAACATCAAAGGACACTGATCACAGATCACCATAAAAGATATAATAATAATGAAGAAGTTTGAAATGTTACAAGAATTACCAAAATATGACACAGAGAAATGATATGAGCACACGCTGTTAGAAAAATGGTGCTACCCTTTTGCGGGTTGACGGGGAGTGAGGCAGCAGCACCATGAAGGCCTCGGGCACCCTGAGAGAACACGATTCCAGAAGTGGAACCTACAACATGTACAGGGAGTACGGGGGTCTGACCACTGCTGGTTGCCATCACTCAGTGCTACAGAGATATGGGAGCCCATCATTGTGCCTGGGCCCACTCTATCCAAATCATGAAAGTGGAAGAAATTCCTGCCAGCAAGTGCCGCTGGCCTGCAGTCCAGCAGTTTCATGACTCCCAAATCAAGTTCCCTCTGCCCACAGAGTTCCGGGTTGCCAGCACAAACCATGCTTTACTACCAAGGGACCCAATGCATTCTTTTAAGTGCAGAGACAAGGAGGCACCTGTTTTATTTGATCTGTTTAAATAAATTTCTCAATTGGAAATCCCCAAAACGGTGCCGATAGACTTGCTTGACACAGGGTTGACACAAACCTTCAGTTTGTGAAAACTCAATATCGGTGAAGCCCAATAAAATGAGGTATGTATTTATCAAAGAGGAAATCCTGGAAACATGAGACCAAATAGGAGGCTATTGAAATAATCCAGATAAATAGTAAAGAGTTCCTGAATAAAGTGTCTAAGGAGGATTACAACTAAACTCTCCTGACTTCAAGTCCAGAAATATGCCACATTGTTTCTTAATAGGCATTCTTCATATGATTTGTCATCTGTGAATTATTAGGCTGACCTATTTTACACAGTTTGAATCTCCATGAAAAGGCCCTACTGTATTCTAGGCTTGATGCTCTCAGCGCAATGACATTTGTAAGTAGGAGCATCTGGAGGACATTGCCATTTATAATGAATTTCTCCTCCATTTGAACATCCTTTGTGACAGTGGCAAACACCTTTAGTGTTTGATCCAAAGATCTTACATAATGTTAATATATGTATGGAATCTCCCTTATTTTTGGAAAGATTTTAAGTCTACATTTTACTCTTTCAAGTCAAATATCTTGATATTCAACAAACAATAAACACAATGGGATCCAATATTCTCTAAACTTTCAGTCAATTGTGTGACTGTGAAGATCCTTTCTGCTATAGAAAATTCTTTAAAGTGCCTACCTGTTTCCTTGTCTATAGCCATAACTAGTAATTTTGGCACATGGGGGTAAGAAGCCTCAAACAAGTCTTCATATCAAGTTTTTAAGAAAAAAATTAATTGAATGGAAATGGGGAGAGGAGAGACCGAAGCCCTAGGATGACAGTCTCTTTGGGCAGAGACCCCAGGACAGCAAAAGGTCCCCTGATGCTTTGGAGGTAGCTTCAGGTAGAAGGAGAGCAGAGTAGGGCCAGAGATGAATTCACCTAGAGAGCTATTGTTATGAGGGAGAAGAAAGCTATGGGGTTGCTTCCTACTTTAATTATTCTTGTTAATCAGATGCCAAGTACAGGAGCACAGTGCTTTCTATGATGTCCAAGGAGTACAAGTGCTATCAGCATCTACTAAATTTTGATGCTCTGGAACAAAGCTCTGGCTCCTCCATCCTAGTTATGGCTCTACGTTTCTCATACTTTCACTGAAGATGCCTTTGACACATGAGTATATTATTTTCATAAAGATAATACATGGGACAAATGGAAGCAGTTCTGTCTATGAGAAAGAATGTTGGAATCAGAAGACCTGGGTTTGGAAATTCGAGATTTGAATCTCTCTTTTGACATTTGCTAGCTGTGTGAGCTTGAGCGTGTCACTTATCTTTTTTTTTCATTTTTAATGTTTTAATAGTATTTTATTTTTTCCCAAATTACATGTCAAGAAAATTTTTAGTATTCATTTTTACAAGATTTTGAGTTCCAAATTTTTCTCTTTCACTTCCTCCCCTCCCCTCTTCCGAAAATGGTAGGTAATTTGATATAGTTTGTACATGTGTTATCATGTAAGAAATATTTCCATATTAGTCACAGTTGTGAAAGAACAGATTAAAAAAAACATGAGAAAGAACGAAATGAAAAAAATACATTTTGATCTGCGTTCAGAGTCCATCAGTTCTTTATTTGGATATGGATAACATTTTCCCTCTTGAGTCCTTTGTACTGATCTTGGATCACTGCATCACTTATCTTTTTAGAGTCAATTTCCTCATTTGTAAAATCGACATAATAATACAATCACAAATCCTACATATCAATGCCAGATTAATTTCCCTACATCACAGTCCCATTCACATCAGTCTCTTATTCAGAAAGATATAATAGCTTCTTCCCATTACCTACTGGATGAACCCCAGACTTTTAATATGACTCTAATCTACTTTTTAGCCACATCTTCTGCTACACTTATTACATCTGGCCATTGATCTAGCCAGATTGGATCATTTAATTTCATATGAACATTTTTTTCACTTGCCCACTTTTTTCATAATTATTTATTTATTTATTTTTAGGGATGCAATCAAGGTTAAGTGACTTGCCTAGGGTCATACAGCTATTAAGGATCATGTGTCTGAGGCCGGATTTGGACTCAGGTCCTCCTGACTCCAGGGCTGGTGCTCTATCCACTGCATCACCTAGCTGCCCCATTTGCCTACTTTTGTACCTTTATCCAGGCTCTCTCTTCTTGAAATAACCACTCTTCATTTGTCCATGAAAATTCTAACCATTTTTCAAAAGCCTAGTTCAAAAGCTTTCTCTCCTCCTCTAAACACCAAACTACTTTGTACCTCTCTAATAGTACTTAATATACTCTATTTTGTACCTATACATGTTTTTTCAATCTCTCCTACAAATTGAAGGTTTCTTGCAGACAAAGGTTATGTTTTTTCTATCTTTACATTTTCCATAATGCTTAGCATAGTGCTCTTGCATACAGAAGGTACTTAATAAATGCCTATTTAAGTGAAGGAATATATTTATAGACTTCAAGCAGATAGTGCATTCAGAATAGTTTAACGAGTGACAATTCACCAAAAACATGACAGATTATATCTCCACTTCCTTTCCCATGAAAAAAGTTAGCCACTTCATAGTTAGGATGACTTTGGAAATAAACAACAACCCAGACCACAGCAATATTTATTTAGATGATATATCTGGGCCAGTTAACCCAGCTGTTTAGAAACATGATGCTAATGAGGCCAAAATCAAAGGTTTAATTCTCTTAGACATTTTGACTTCACAAAGAACATATGTCAATTACAAGGCTATGTATAGCACCCTCAATCCTATTTAGTTTTCTCCAAAAGTTAAGTCCTTGCTCACAAGAGATCCTTTGAAAGAGCAAGATGGCTCAGTAGAAACTATCCCTGCTCCTAGAAAACAAAAAGCACATCTACTGCTGCCAGTAAGTCTATGTAATATCTCTCTGATTATGAAAGATATAACATTTTTATTTATTGTGTACTCATTTTATGTCACAATTTCAATGTTTGTGGAAACCAGTATGATTTAGCTACATGTGACAATAAAAAACTCAAACCTGAATTGCATTAAAATTAATCACAAGAAAAAATCCAAATGTGGCATCATAATATATAGTAATAATGAACTGGAAGGATAATGGTTCTAATTTTGTGCTGGGGCACACAACCAGCTTAACATGCCCTGGAAGGAAAAAAAACCACATTTATTAGCAGTATACTTATCCAATAGATATTTATCCAATTAACATAAAAATTACCCTTTTTAAACTTCTCATGCAGTAACAAAATCTAGTCTTCACCTTATGATTTGTATAAGGTCACTATATTCTTTAGGGTAAGTTGTCTCAAAATTACCGATTGGCATATTATCAAAAAGAACTTAAAATTAAACTTATCTATGTCCAGACATTAGAATCACTTGCCATCTGTCTTAAGTTTTATGAAATTTTTATGATTTCTTGGAATCAGGTGTATAAACTTCAGACTCAAGTGGCAGAGTTTCACCTTCTCAGTTCAGCTACTTCCTTGCTATGTGATCCTGGGTAAGTCCCTTAATTACTTTGAGTCTTATTTTCTTTGTTTGTAACACGGGAATAATATTGCTTATAAATCCTACACACAAATGCCAGATTAATCATCCTTTGTCATATTCATTCATAACACTCTCTTACTCATCAAAATTGCACACTGGATGAAGTTCAGTAATTATTAGTAGCTCCACCTATTTCTAAAAAAAAAAAATTGAGGATTGGTTGCCCTCTGAAAAATATCTTACACAAATGTTTACATTGTTCCTATAGAGACAAAATAACAGGGATAGCTACAGTTGTACTTCTGGTAATTTACAGAAGAGATTTTGTGAATGAAGGATGAAGGCCTTTGAGGCTCAAATTCACACTGGCTGTCTACATTAATCAGATTTACCAGACCATTGGTCAAACTTTCCGCTTCTTGTTCTATCATTATAGGATTGTTGCATTCTCCATTTCTGAATGATAGCATGTCACATCTCACATGATTTTAGTTTAATGATGTTTTAGTTCTAATGGGAACTTGTTAAAGTATATAAACAGTATTTCTCATTTAATTTAAAAAGGCCCCAAAAAGTAGAACAGAAACTTGGTAAGTAATGATAAAGGGAAATGAAAATAGTAAAACACAAAATGTGCATCAGGAGGTCAATAAACCTCACCTGAAGTCTGACTACTTCTTACATCCATACCATATGGACATTTAAAAATGCTTTAGCTTGCTTTGAGTCGCTTGTAAACAATTCTCTAGCAAATAACTTTCAATGTCTCAACAACATGTGTAATCTTCAAAACAAATAAAATAATAGTGAAAGAATATTTTAAAACATTTTTACAAATTGGAAATGATGTGCATGAACACTGGAGTATTTAATGTATCTTTACCCTAATCATTGATTTCATTGTTTCTATAGAAACTAATGTGCTGGAGAGAAAAGATGGAGACTAAAAAAATAGGACCAAAATAGCATAAGTTCCATGAACAAAATAGATAAGAGTTGCTTTTAAATGTTCCTCATTACCTTTTGGAATCACCTTGTATATAATGATAATAACCTTATAATTCCTCAAACTATTTTTCCTTCTTTTCTATTGTTAATCCTCTTGCAATTTATAGTGTGATCTTTTCATGTATTAGAATATTTTAAATTTCAGTAGAAAGCCACACAATACATTTCTGACATTGATATAAAACTGAACTAAATTAAAAAAATAAGAAAAGAAAAACTTTTTTGCTGAATATAGAAGTTACTCCCCAGAGAAAAATAAAAGAGTATGTGTAAATCAATTTTAAAGATTCAATTTGGGAGTATAATTCAGACCTTCCTTAGTTATGGTCTGCTTTGACTGAATACAATAATTCTCTCCTAAAGGAAACAGCTCCTTTATTTCCAGTAATAGGTACTTTATCATTTCTCAAAATGGAGCAACACCAAACAATCAACCCCCAAGCCCCATCCCAGAACTTCATATTTTCTCCTATTATTTTCTTCAAGTAGCCTCCTTACATAAGAAATGTGAAAATCCTGTTTCAGTCATAGGTATGTGTTTGCATGTACACATTATAATATGAGAATAATGTGTTTTCTCATGCTTGTATCTGAATCAAATAGGTTCCCCTTTCCAAGTTATATGCATCTAGCATGAATGGTTTGACACTAATAGGAGAGACAACAAGTTTGTAACTGAAATGAATTTAATTCTATCCACTTTTAATATGAAAATTTGCTCATAAGGAATACATAGAAACTGACAAAAAACAAAAGTAAAATCCATTTAATAAATATGTTTTAAAACAGCTTTAAGTGATTTGGAATAATGTTTGTAATGACCATCTACTCTAAAACTTTTTACAGTTACATGGTAGTAAGAGCTCTGACTACAAACGTCTCCATTGGATACTTTTATGATCTGATGACTCAACCTATCTAGGTCTCAGGAAGATCTATAAAATGGACGTATTTTTCCTCTTCCCATCCCATTGGGACAGTAAAGGAATCTACAAAATAACATTTGCAAAAAATAAGATGATCTAGAACAAATGAAAATAGCCCTTTGTCTTTCAACCAAATCATTAAGAAGTGATGGTCTAATATTTGAAAACTTTAGTTTTGTTTTTACTTAGCCAGAAAATAAAAATTATACCTAATGTATTTTTGCATTTTCTATAAAATTAAGAATGGGCAAAATGTCAAGCTCATACAAATCTCTTGAAAATTCAATTAGAAAAGTACTGAAAATAGTCAAACCACAATTTATCTTGTCAACCTACTGAATAGATAGGAACTAAGAGATAGTAGGGGTGAGCAACTAAATAAGAAGTTGTAGGTGCTATAATGGCAAAACAGAACATTTACAAATACAAATATTCAAAAGCATATGCAACAGAAACAATGTGTGTGTGTGTGTGTGTGTGTGTGTGTAAAGATCCTCCACAGCTGCATCTTCTTCCTCTTCTCTGCCCACTTTAGTCTCTTGATTCTCTGTGTAAGGATGTGTACAAAAATTGCACAGGAGAGGAAAGTATGCAGTGGAAGGATTAACTACACTGATGAGATCAAGGATTCATTGAAGCATCAATAGATACATATTTCAATACTTCAGTGAACTTGTGATCTCATTGATGTGGTTACTTCCTCAAGTGATACAGATTATATCCCACTTATGTCTTTGAATCTAATGTGACTCTTGCCTTTATACTTTCATATGTTCTTCACTTAATGCGTTAGAAACCTCCCTCTAGATACTCTGTTATCAAAGTTGATTTTATTTTGACACAAAATCTTCAGGCTGCACTCCTGACTTTCTTGGGCTTTCTCTATAATGTCCCAGAAACCCCTTCATCCTGGAAGCTCACTTTATTTGACCCTTGGACTTCATATATTGGAATTACTCTCCACTTTCATGGCCCCTCCCTCTAATGGGCTAGTTCTTCTTAGAGCTTCTATATTGAGGAGTAGTCTCAAGCCAAGTTCTGCCTTTTCCCTCATATCTTTATAACTCCTTTTTGTATATTTGTCTTTCCCATTTGAATGTATGCTTCTTGAGGGCAGAACTGACTTTCTTTTCTTTTTTTTAAAATTAATTAATTTTTTTTAGGCAATTGGAGTTAAGTGACTTGCCCAGGGTCACACAGCTAGTAAGGGTCAGGTGTTTGGTCTGAGGTCATATTTGAACCCAGGTCCTCCAGCTTCAGGGCCAGTGCTCTATTCGCTGCGCCACCTAGCTGCTCCCAGAACTGACTTTCTTTCTGCTCCTATTAGCATTGCCAGGAATTAGCACTGTTCCTGGCTCATAGTAAGGACTTAAGAAATGCTTATTACCTTGATACAACAGATATTTCCCAAGAAACCTCCCATAAATCATATTCCTCTAAAACATTTAAGTAAAATTTCCTAATAATGTAATTTTGAATGATAGCAATGACTAGTTTTCACTTTTGAAGTATATTGAATGTTAATAGAAAGAGAGTATACTTTATAATATCTTGTATCATCATCATCATCATCATCATCCATTGAATCTAATCTGAGTTCTGTTGCTCTTTAGGGCTGTCTTTCCACTATTGTGTTTATTGTGTATTGTTTGGGCTCTTTCTTTACTCTACATTAGTTTGTATGAGTCTGTCTCTGTTTCTCTGAATTCTTTATACTTGAGAGACCTGGTGCTCAATTTGGGAAAAGCAAACATTGAAGACTTTCCTATATTCTTCATATTTCTAAGATATCTCCATTGTGAATATTCTGTTTATTAAGGGCTGAGCTCTTACTGAAGGTCTTATCATATTCATAAGGTTTGTCTTCAGTGTGAATTCCTTTGGATTTAATATAGCATAGACGCTTACTGAAAGCCTTTTCACTTTCTTTACATTTAAATGGTTTTTCTCCAATGTGAATTTTCTGATGTTGAGTAAGAGCTGAGTTCTTCCTGAAGATCATCTGATATTCCCTATATTTCAAAAGATTTCTTTCCAGTGTAAATTCACTGGTGTTAAATAAGGTTTGATTATGACTGATGGTCATTCCCTACATTTAAAAGATTTCTCACCAATGTGAGTTTCTTTATATTAAATAAGTAGTGGATATTGGCAGACAGGTGTCTCAAATTCTTTACATTTATAAAGTTTCTCTGTACTATGAATCATTTTATTATGAATAAGGGATGAAGAGTTGGGGAAATTTTTTTCCACAGTCTTTACATTTATAGGGTTTCTCTTCACTGTGGATTCTCTGATGTTGAATAAGATATATAGACCTCCTGAAAATCTTTCCACATTCCTCAAAATCAGAGGGTTTCTTTCTGGTATGAATTCTCTGATAGTTAATAGGTGTGTAGGCCTACTGGAGGAATTTCCACATTTCTCATATATGCTCTGATTGAAGCTTCTCCATGGAGATTTTCTTATAGAAGGCAGTTTCATCCCTGAAACTTCTTTCTTAATAAAAGAATTTTCTTGGAGCTATTCCTGCAAAGTTTCCTACTTTCTTCAGATACCTAATCCCTTGGTCAGTTCCTCTTGAAATGTGTGGCCCTGGAGAATATCTTCACTTTATCTTTCCATCACTATTCTCAGAAGTTTTCTCTGTTGTTTTTGAGGTGACTTCCAAATTCTCAAATTTAATATCCCAGGCTAACTGATCTGCTGGGCTGCTCCATCCTCTAAAGGCTCTTGGCTGCCTGGTGAAATTCCAGACTTCAGGTGGAAAGGCACTACTTGTCTTATATATGTGACTCTTTCCCCTTTCCCAGTCAGGAGATAAAGTCTGGTTTGGGGTCCCAAAGCCCCAGGGAGATCAGATTCCTATAGTTATTGAGCATCACAATCTTATAATCCTATAATCCCTCTAAACTGGGCTTTGGCACCCTCACTACTTCCAGGTGAAGGGTATGGTGAAATCCATGAATGTCCCTCTCCCTTCTTTTCTAGGATTCTTCTCCTCTAGGCGGCCTGCTTAGGAGCAGAGAACACTGAGATAACAGATCTCCCCATGGATAGGTTTTGTAATACTCTACATTTGCTTCCCAGCAGCAGAATGATATTCCAGAGCACTCTTCTGTAAACACACACAAATACAAAAACAAATACAAACATAAGAACATCCCCACACCCACACCCATAGACTTTTGTGTACAGTCCTCAAACCCCTTCCTGATAGTGTTACTGAGGTTTAAAGAATGGTGCTCAGGAGCACAGGTACAGTGGAAGACCACTCTCCCCTTACAGAGAAACTTAGAGCTAGCCACCTTTGGTTCCCATGCTCGGTGTTACAGGACTGAGCTAGGAATAAGTTAAGTCAACTATTAGATAATCTGAGGGAGCAAGGGGTAGAATTTCCCATTTCTTCTCATTTTCTTTTTTAAATTTCTTTTTATTTTGCCCCCACCCCTATTTTCCTTAATATTGTAGATATCTACTTCCTCCAATTGAATTTTATTATTCTTTTGATGAGTTCTAGGACCATGGTAATTTGATTGGTATAGCACTGAAATTGTGAATTAATTTAGGTATCATCATTTTCTTGTTATATTAGCTTATCCTAATCATGAGCAACAAATATCTCTTCAATTAGGGAAGTCTAACTTAACTTCTGTAAAGAGTGTTTTAGAGTCATATTTATATAAATCTTCTGTGTCTTAGTAAATTAACTTCAACATATTTTATATATTTTAAAATTATTTTGAATGGAGTTTCTTATCTTTCTTTGTGGTTTTTGTTAGGACTGTATAGAAATAGCAATTATTTTGTGGGCTTATTTTGTATCTTGCTATTTTCCTGAAGTGATTAATAGTCTTAATTAGTTTCTTCACTGATTCATATGTTTTTCTAAGTACATCATATTGTTTTCAAATAGATAATCTTGACTCCTTTTTGCAGAAGTTTATACTTTTAATTTCACTATCTTGGAAAGTTTTACTTTAAAAGGATATAGTGGGTGATATATCCAAAAGGGAAAAATGTAGAAGTCTATATGATAAAATAATTTTGTGCTCCTTTAAGAAAATGTAAGTCATTATCATTAGCCTGTCAGTCAGTCAATAAAGATTTATCAAGTGTCTGTTATGTGCCAGGCACTGTGCTAAGCACTGGGAACACAAAAGGAGAAAAAAAGACAGTGCCTATCCTCAAGGAGCTCACAATCTAAAGGGGGAGACAACAAGCTATATACAGGATAACCAGGAAATAACTTAGAGAGGGAAGGCACTAGAATTAAGAGGGGTTGGGAAAGGCTTCCTGTAGAAGATTTTAATTGGGACTTAAAGAAAAGGAACCTAGTAGGTGGAGATGAGGAAGGAAAGCATTGAAGGCATGGGGACAGCCAGAGAAAATTCCTGGAGACAAGAGATGGAGTATTTTGTTCAAGGAATAGCAAGGAAGCTAGGGTCACTGGATCAAAGAATAAGGAATAACGTGTCAGAAGACTGGAAAAAATGAGGGGAAGGGAGCTAGTCTATTAAGGAATGGAGGATTTTGTATTTGATTCTGGAGGTGATAGGGAACCATTGGAGTTTATTGAGTGGGGGGGTGGTATAGTCATACCTATGCTTTAGGAAAATAACTGGAGGTTGAATGGAGGATAGATTAGACTGGGGAGACAGATGAGGCAGGAAGACCCACCAGCAGGCTATTGCAATAGTTTAGATGTGAGATAATAAGAGCCTGCAGCAGAGTGGTGAGAGTATCAGAGGAGAGAAGAGGGAACATTTGAGAGATGTTGCAAAGGTGAAATTGATAGGTGTTCATGATAGATTTAAGATAGAGGGAGTGAGAGAAAGTGAAGAGTCAAGGATGACACCTGTGTTGCAAGACTGAGGGATTGGGAGAATGGTATTGCTCTCTATAGTAATAGGGAAAATAGGAGGTAGGGAGAATTTAGGTGGAAAAATAATGAATTTGGTTTTAGAAATAATCAATTTAAGATGTCTAGGACATCCAATTCAAGATGTCTGAAAAACAGTTGGATACATGAGGCTAGAAGTTAGCAGAGATGTTAGGGCAGGACAGGTATATTTGAGAATCTTTAGCATAGAGATGCTACCTAAATCCATGGAAGCTGATGAGATCACCAAGTAAAGTAGCATAGAGGGAAAAGAGAATGGACCCAGGACAGAACCTTAAAGTTAAAGGGCATGATCTGGAAGAGGATCCAGCAAATGAGACTGAGAAGAACAGTCAGATGGATAGGGGAAGAACCAAGGGAGAGCGGTATCCTGAAAACTAGAGAGAAAAGAATACCAATAATGGAGGATGATCAACAGTGTCAAAGGCTGCAGAGAGATGAAGAATGAAGAATGAGGAGATCATTGGTAATTTTGGAGAGAACAATTTCAGTGGAATGATGTAATCAGAAGCCAGACAGTAAGGAATGAAGAAGAATTTGAGAGGAGAGAAAGTGGAAGCACTTACTGTAGTAAGTGTCTTTTCAAGGACTTTTAACCACAAAGGGCAGAAGAAATATAGGATGAAAGTTAGCAGGGTAGAAGGATTAAGGGAGAACTTTTTGAGATCTGGGAAAGGTGGGCATATTTGGAAGTGGTGGGGAAGGAGCCAATAGACAGGAAGAGATTGAAAATAAGAAATAGAGTGGGGATAACAGAGACAACAGTTTATTGGAAGAGATGAAATGGGATGGGATCACACAAGCAGGTAGAGGATTTAGCTTTGGTAAGAAGTAAGGCTGCCTCGTCATGTCAGATATGTGAAACAGCTTGACTGACTATTGAGGCGGGCTTATAAAAACAAACAAACAAACAACAACAACAACAAAAGTATTTAGAAGACACTATCTTGAGGTTCACAGTACTCATAGTCGACATCTGTCTATATGCTGAATTGATTATGAGGAGGCTGTCAGTGACATTCATATAGCAGGATTCATACTGTTAGGTCCTGCCCATCATCCAAACTGTCACTAATCAGGAGGAGCAACTATCTTGATTCTTTCTATTTAGATGAACTTGGATAGACTCATATATCCAATGGTCACCAGAAATCTAGCTGATTTTACAATTCTCTAATGAAACCTACTCAACTGTTGAGAAGTCATTATCTAATTCACTATTTTCTGGATTATTCATGCCAATGACTTAATTCCTCTGTTATTGTTTTTGTTTGTTTGCTTTTTGGGGAAGGCATTTCACTGCTGTTTGCAGTGTTCCTTACCACAGGGAAAGCTGAAAAAGGGAGAGGAATCTTAGCTTGATGACTTTTTAAGCAGAATCACTACTAAAATGATTTGGGGAGGGGTGGAATAAATTAAAACTAATAATAAAAATGAGGGTATTTTATGATCTAAGTTTTGTTTATCATACACATTGTGTTAAATATTGGCTACTTGTGAAAACTCCCACTGATTCAAGATCTTTGTATTCAATTAAATAACTATACTACAGCATGGACAGCCCTTTAATAGTTCATGGCTTAACATGGCTGCTCTGGAGGCAGAGAATTAAGACAGTTACAGTTGTGAGCTAAACTCTTCCGTTGTATTGATGTGTGGTCTAGTTTTAGCCAGAGTCCAAACTGATTAAATATTCAAGATCTCCATATTACTGTGTAGCAGTTAGAACTATCAATCAAATAATCAAGTATTTAAGTACTACTACATGCCAGACACTGTGGTAGGCACTGGGCACAAAAATAGAATAAACAAAACAATCTCCACTGGCAATGAGTTTATGTTTAATATAGGAGACAATAAGCATACATATATATGTATATGTGTATGTGCATATTTTCTCATTGTATAATATCTACATGTTATATGTATTATATATTGTATGTCTATACCTTAATATTGCATGACACTCATATGTATTTGTATTATATCAACATATTAATTATGATATATTAATATCATTATATTATTACATAATTATATATAATATATAATATAAAATAATGACATAATATTATGTTTTATATAGTAATTATATTAACATATTATACATATTAATAATATATTAAATAGCAAGTAATTCATAACTATAAATAAATAATAGAATAAAATCTTATTTTGTATAATATTTTATATAGCATATACATATAGTGTAAATACAAAGAGAATAAATGTTTCCTTTAGAAGTATCATAAGAAACTATTATGAATTTATAAATTCATTTGAAAGGACAAAAAAATTCATACCAATGGATTTTATCCCTGTAGTCTGGTAAAGAATTTTCTGTTTAAATCTATATTTAGTGTAAGTATCATCCTTTGAGCCCCAGAGTTAAGGAAAGTAGAAAAAATGGATTTCTGCCTCGAATATGTGGTATTCACTTGCTAAATTAGTGTAAGAACTAGGTGTTTCCTCACTCTCAATTGCTGAGTATCAGTAACCACTGTATTTGTAGTATATTTCATCTAGATTTAAAATGATTAACTTTAATTTATCCTTAATATTTATTAAAAGTTCTACATTATGAGATCACACAGGTTGCAAATGGAATTTAAAAAATTAAGTTGGGAAGCATAACACATGTCATCCCACATCTAGGTACAAAAAGATGCATTAGAAGTAGCTAGATGGTGCAGTGGATAGAGGACCAGCCCTAGAGTTGGGAGGACCTGAGTTCAAATTTGGCCTCAGACACATAAAACTTACTAGCTGTGTAACTCTGGGCAAGTCACTTACCCCCAATTGCCTCTCTCTCTCTCTCTTTCACACACACACACACACACACACACACACACACACACACACACACACA
>NW_020948983.1:39318050-39355785 GCF_900497805.2 Vombatus ursinus | reverse complement strand
ACACACACACACACACACACACACACACACACACACACACACACACAATGCATTAAGGAAACACTTAAGAGCCATTCCATTGAGCTTAGGTGCCTGGTGACATATGATATATTTTTTCTTAGCTCCATTCTTTCTTGCCTTTATTGTTTCCTTCTGTCATAACCTTTAAAGACAGCAATCCATGACCTTTTTTTTTTAACCAAACAAGGAAAATAATTGTGGATGATTCCTAGTAAGCATCAATGTCATGGTTTCTGTTAGACTTTAAGAGGTAGACTTCTAAAAATTAGATTGCCTTATATTTTATTTTAAACTTTAACTTGGTTCTTGTTTAAAAACTAGAACCACAGGTGAAATATTTGAATAAATTAATTATGTGGAAGAGGATTAGACTTATTGTTTTGGTCTTCTGAGAGCAAATGGGATAAATGGGTAAAAGTAATTGGAAGATTTTGATTCAATACATAGAACTTTTTTTTTTTTAACTATTAAAGTCATCCAAAAATACAGTGGGCTGTTTAGGGAAGGAGTGAGCTTCCATTTGCTGGAGGTACTAAGGCAGAGTCAAGGTTGTCGTAGAGAATGTTAAGGCTTCAGGTATGGCTTGGACTCAGGGACTTTTGAGGTAGAGTGTCCGTGGGATTCTGTTACTCTGTGATTCTGAGTGAGAGGTTTTAAAGACAATAGAAGTTGTTTCCACAGAATTGCTACACTGAATCTTTTGAAGTGAAATGGAACAAATACTATGAGGGTTTCTTTGCTCCCAAAATAGAATATTATAAAACAGGATAACACTTACTTTAGATATTAATTTCTTCCAGCTAACATGTGAAATTTGGGACTTATTTTTCTGCAATAAATAGATAATTCCAATTATCTCTATGGATTGAAGGGAGACTATAAAAAGGGAAGAAATTTTCATTGTTTGGGAACTACATCTAGATAGACAATGTGGTGTGGTGGAAAGCTCATGGAACTTGTAGTTAGGAGACGTGAGTTCAAATCCCAGTTCTGTATCTTGCTGCTAAATCCCAGCTCTGGCACTTCTAAACTGTGTATCTGTGAGCATGTCACTTAACCTCCCTGATGATCAGTTTTCTCCTCTGTGAAATGGGTCTAGTTTTCTCTTGAGACCAGAGCCAACTCTCTTCTTTATTGCTAGAAGTCCCTTTCCTCAAAATTCCTCCTTCCCTTGGCGTACTATCTCTCTATATCCCTGAGTGCCTGGAGCAGGGGTGGGGAATCTGCAGCCTTGAGGTCACATGTAGCCCTCTAGGTCCTCAAGTGTGGCCCTTTGAATCCAAAATTTTTTTTCTATGAAGTTTGGATTCAGTCAAAGGGCCACACTTGAGGATGTAGAGGACCACTTGTGTCTTCAAGGCCACAGGTTCCCCATCCTTGGTTTTGGAGTATGTGTTTCTATTCCCTAAATTATGCCTTAACATCTCTGGAATTAATGAACTTTGCAATTACTGAGCTATCTCCCTCTGAGTAAGACTGTACTAGATGCCAAGGCTTATAGGAGGGAGAGGAGAAATTTTTCTCTTTTCCCTCATACAGGGATATTTTTCACAAAGTGCTCTCAGACTCTAAATTCTCTCAACTTCCCCAGGGCTTAGCTATTTAAAGCCCCCATGGGCATGGTTAATTTGTTTGCTCAGCCATGCCCTTATGACTCAATCAGAGAAAGTTCATATTTGTAAAGGGTGTGGCTGAAATTTTACAGTTAGTTTAGCACCTTGTTACCACATCCAAATTCTCAACATCTGTGACTAAATCCTGTAACTACATCAACTAGTTTGAGGGGTTTATCATAGCCCCTCCCTTATGTAGGTAAGTTAAGGTAGAGTTGAGGTAAGGTCAGCATATTCAGTGATACTATGGTACCATTTGATTAATCTAATCCACTATCTAACCAGCCACCTGCTGATTTTAGTCTGAACTGACTGAATCAGCCACATATTTTGACATTGGTTAGATATAATGATATTCAATAATTATTCCTCCAGCAAATATTTATGAGGAATCTACTGTGTGTAGAACACACAGTTCTAGGCCCTAGGTGAAATGCAAACTTTTGGTAATGTGTTTTCCCTTGCCTTCATGGAGCTTTCAGCACAGAAGGAATGCACAAACATAGATGATTATACTATGCAGTATTACAGAAGTGCATTAGGATGTTGTAAATGACATTTGGAGAGGAAAATTATTACCAAAGAATGAACAGGGAAGGTTTAATGGAAGAGAAGCACATAAATTTGGGCTTTAAAGAATGGATAGGAATTTAACATAAAAAAGGAGGATGAAAATATTCCAAGCTTAGAGAATAGTAGGCATTGCTCAGGGTTCAGAGAATAATGGAGTTGAACTGGAGCAAAAGTTGCATGAAAGGGAATTGTCAGAGATAAAAGTGGAAGGTAAGGTCAGGTTCTACTCAGGGATGACACAGTAATGATTACATCAGACCTTGAAACACTCAAAGTCTCCTTAGTGAAATCCATGCTAGTGACAAAGAAAGTAGATCAACCATTCAAAGTGCAAAAGTAAAATAGATGCAAAATACTTATTCAGATTCTGATATATAGCTGGATAGCCTGTTGAATTAGGATCCATCTCTGTCCATCTGTCAGCTGCTCCCCAGCCGCACACGACTTCATCTGCCATATGTACATTTATTGTCATTTTACAATACCTAAACAAGATAGGTACTGTAGAAAGAAAATTATTTGAAAAAGAAGAAGAAATTGGGCTGAATCACATTTAGGAAACAGTACAGTGCTTTTAATCATTCTAATCTGCTCACTGTTAAAAAAATGTCATTTATTTATTTAACATTAACATTATCCTAGTGATGGTATGTGACTGAATCATGGAACATTGTGATGTTTAAAAGTATAGAAAATTATAAATAATACAAAGGGCAATAGAAAGACATATGGTTGTCATGAGCAAGCTGCAGAATGTCACCAGCAACAATGTGCACATGAGAAATGGAATAGAGAACAGCATCAGTGACATGTGCCATCAGAAAAGATGATTTGGTCATGTTATAAGAATGTTGGTAAGTTGATTGTTCTTGTTCAATCATTTCTGACTCTTCATGACCCCATTTGGGTTTTTCTTTGCAAAGATACTAGAGTGGTTTGCTATTTCCTTCTCCAGCTCATTTTACAGATGAGTAAACTGAGGTGATCAGGGTTAAGTGACTTGTCCAGGGTCACACTTCTGTTAAGTGTCTAAGCTTGGATTTGAACTCAGGTCTTCCTGATATCAGGCTCAGCACTCTCTACACTGTACCACCTAGCTGCTGGTAAGTTGGTAACCCCAGTCCATAAACAGAATGAGAAAAAGACTTCCAGTGTATTGCTTGGAACTTCTATTGGAAGTTTTAAAGAAAAAATAGACAAAAAGTGTGAAAGACGATACTACATTGAAGGGAAGTGACCTGCATCAGAAGAGAGGACCTATGTTAGTGAAAAATGGATCCATCAGTATATAAAGCAAAGCAAAGCAAAGCAACACATGACCTTTTTGAGTTTCATCCTCCTCATTCATAAAATGAGAAAATTGAACTAATGATTTCTAAGGCCCCATGCAGCACTGATATTTTATGACTCTGTATGTATTGCTTATCTCACCAGGAAGAAACGAGGTTTACCTAACTCACATTATAATGAAGCTCAAACTAGGTTAAGAGATCTTGCCAATTTTAAAGCTTCACGTAATTGTTAATAGTTACTATTGTTATTAGCAATATAATATTCGAGCAGCTAGGTGCCACAGTAGATTGAGTGCCAGGCCTGGAGTTAGAAAGACCTGAATTCAAATCTGGCCTCAAATACTTAATAGCAGTGTGACCCTGGGAATGTCACTTAACCATTTTTGCCTCAGTTTCCTCATTTGTAAAATGAGCTAGAAAAGGAAATGGCAAACCATTCCAGTATCTTTGCCAAGAAAACCCCAAATGGGGTCAGGAAGTGTCAGACACAATTGAAAAATGACTGAGCAGCAACAACAATATAATATTCATGGTAAAAATCTGAGCTATGTAAATAAGTCTGTTTTATTTCAATGGCTCCCCATGGCATGAGAGTGACCCTGAATTCTTGAAAACTATATCAGAGAAGTGCGAATTTAAACAGGTCCTACTAAGCTGTAAACCCTTTAAATACAGGCTTAGAGAAAGACTTTGTAGCCTGTCCTTTCAGAATAAACCTAATAAAACTTAACAGGTTTATTATTAGGTTAGCCACAGACATTTTTAGGTCATAGTAACTAACAAAGGTCTTACACTATTGCTTAAAGTGGTTGTGATCTGCTTTGGCGGGGGGAATAGATGGCCATGAAATGCACACCACTACCTAAGTAGGTAGATAAATCGATGCATAGGTCATGAAGCGGTGTGATACAGTGAAAGACTTCATTCTGCTAGCACGTTTGAAGACACAATGTTATCTCTGGCTGCTCGCCCACCCTCACCTAATGTATCCAATAAATTGCCAAATCTGCAGTTCCTGCTTCACAACATCTCTTGCTTCTGACACCTTGTCTCATCTCACAGCAATCTACTTGAGGGGAGGGATCAAGAGCACATGGAGGAGGCTGTCCTTAGCAAAGCAAAAAGGTCACCTGCTGGTCAAAGATTAGAGCAAAGGAAAGAATGATGGATGATGTCAAAAGGTTTTGGGATGAAGAAAAGCGGGGAAGAAGTCTCAGTTTTTACAGTAAGATAAGAGAAATCCTAAACTGAAAGCATGGAGGGAAGTAGGGTGTGCAGGTGGCTTGAGGATAGAATAGGTTTAGAAAAGCTTCTGAGGGGAATGGGTTAAGTAGTTAATTTTGTTGTTGCTCAGTTGTTTTCAGTCATATCTCAATCTTCACGACCCCATTCAGGTTTTTCTTGGCAAAGATACTGGAGTGGTTTGCCATTTCCTTCTCTAGCTCATTTTAAAGATGAGGAAACTGAGTCAAACAGGGTTAAATGTTAAATCCTTGCCCAGGGTCACACAACTAATAAGTATCTGAGGCCAGATTTGAACTCAGGTCTTCCTGACTCCAGGCCCAGCATTCGATCTACTGTGCTACTTAGCTGCCCTAGGATGTCAATTAGGAGTAAGTGAAAAGTTTGCTTTGCAACAGTGAGGGCCCGGTTGAGATGATACAACATCAGTTTGTACTACACCCAATGAAAACTGGTGTGTAACTTATCATAGCACCACTCAACAGCATGTAAATAGGAGTCAACCAGGGCAGGGGTTTGACAAACGAAGGCCATGATAGGAAAAAGGTAGGAAGCGTTTAAAAATAGAGTATGGCATGATATTGAATTAGTTAACTACAGGATTGAAATTGGGAAGGGAGAAAAGTGAAGGTGAAGCAGGGCATCAGCCTTAGAAACTACTGAGGATAAAGAGACTAAGTCACAATGAGGGAAAAGAATGATTTTTGGAGGGGTTCCCACCCTCTCTCATCTCTTCTGTCTCTCATGAGAAGAAATAAATGAAAGGAGGTTATGGACAGATAGACAAGTGTCAAAATTTTTGATAATGGAAGTAGAACACTTGGGAGTAGGGGTAGAGAGCAATCATCCCTGTTGCATGGTTGAGGTGAAGTAGAGAGGTGAGTTATGGGATCTGAGGCTGAGGAATTGGGAGTCAGTGTGTCCGAGGGAGCATAAGCACAAATGATGATGTCCCTCACATCAGGGGCTTTAGGAAGTCAAGGAGGAATGAAACAGTGAACTTGGTATTGAAGTCCTTGAGGAAAGAGGGAGATTAACCTAGGGATTAGTAAATTACAGCCTGTATAGGATGAAAAATGTAAATAAAATTTATTTCAAAGAAGGAGAGTTAGCTGAGTGAAAGTAGCAAAGGGAGACTCTCAGGGGAAACTAGGTGGCACAGTGGATAGAGCACCGGCCTTGAAGTCAGGAGGACCTGAGTTCAAATCTGTCTTCAGACCAAACACTTGACACTTACTAGCTGTGTGACCCTAGGCAAGTCACTTAACCCCAATTGCCTTAAAAGAAAAAAAAAGCAAAGGGAGAGTCTTGAAATTGCAGTGGGGAGCAAGGAATATCCTGATTCCCTCTCTAGGACCAGTGTGATTGGGTAGGGAGTAGGGAATGAGAGAATGTAGAAACAGTGCTAGGAAGGGTGGCCAAAGATTCAGCGTCATTTGGGTAAAGTCAAGGTTCTCCATGGAAATGGATGGAAGGAGTGTGAAAGAAAGGTCCAGAATGAAGGGAAGTTTGTTCATTATGGAATAGGAATTGTTGAGGTCGCAATGGAAGGGTTAGAAGAGTGGGACACGGAGGGGTTAGGAATGAGGATGAGAGAATGGAAATGAAAGTGCAAGACAGGAATAATTTATTCCTAGGCAACTAGTAAACACAGGGATAGGGTGAGTCTTCAGGGCTTAAACTGTGGGTTGTGACCCACCCACAGTTTAAGAAATGCGGAAGGGGTTGCAAGTGGAAAAAGTTTAAGAAGCCCTGGTCTAGATAAGGGAGAGAGAGAGAGAGAGAGAGAGAGAGAGAGAGAGAGAGAGAGAGAGATCACTTTAGTCAGGGAAACACGTGAAGTATCTCTGTCTCTATCTCTCTTTTTCTCTACACACACACACACACACACACACACAGATTAGAAAAATGTTTAACACGACTAATGTGAAAATATATTTAACATGAATGTATTATGCAGAGCCTATATCAGATTGTGTGTGGTCTTGGGAAAGGGGGAGGAGAGAAGGGGAGAAAATTTAGAACTCAAAATCTTATGTAAGTGAATGTTGAAAACTAAAAATAAATTAATTAAAAAAAACATTGTATAACCTTTTTAGGTACATAGAATAATGGGATAAATGGGTGAGTTTCTAAACCTCTCTGGGCTTCAGTTTCCCCATTTATAAATTGAGATATTTTTAACGATTGTTAAGTAACTGAGTGATTATAATTGTAATTTGTCGTGTGCCCAATTAGAAATGATGTGTGACTTCTATTAGCACCATTCAATGGCATGTAAGTAGGAGCACAGGAAGCAGATGATACAGTAGGAGTAAGACAGGGCAGGGGGTTAGTAAGGGAATTACTACAATTGTAATAATTGTCCAAAATTCTATGACCCTATGAATAATCGAAGTGATAGGCAGTGTGTGGCACAGTGGGCAGAGAGGAATCAAGAAGCTCCGGGTTCAGATTTTCTCTAACACATTACTGTTGTGCCCATGGACATATTACTTGTCTTCTCATTGTTCTAGGCAGCTCTTCAAGAGAAGCTAAAAATGAGTTGCTGATCTGTACTGGTAGAAGCAGTTTCTACAATAGGAGATCTCCACAATGAAATTACATACTAACACATCCCCTGAAAATGGTAACACTATCTGGCAATTCTCTAGTGCCTTAAAATTTGCAAAGTGCTTTACCTATATTACTTTGTTTTAGCCTTACATCCATTAAAATAAGTGCAGCTGGTATCATTATCCTGCCTCATAAATGAGGAAGCTGACATTCAGGGAGTTTAAGAGATTTGCTAGTGGTCCTACAGCTAATGTCAGAGGCAGGATAGGAGCCTAGGTATTCCTGACTTCAAATTCAGCATTCTATCCATTATGCCTCAGTTGCCTCTTGGTTCTATAGCTCTTAAAAGGCTTTTGAATATACCAAGTACTGTATTCAGTCCTCCTTTTATTATCCTCACTAAAAAGAAGGAACTGATAGAGACTAAAGAGCTCCCTAAATTCCTGTGTTGTTCTTTCTTTCACACATAATACATGAGCCCAAAGTATATGAAGACAGCTTTCACATGCTCCATTTATATCAATGTGACAAACATTAGAGATTTTAGAATATCAAACAAACCTTGGATATCTCATCAGTCCAAACTGATTAAAACAGTCTGGATAGATGAAAACCATATTCAGATATTATGAATATTGAGATAGGCAAAGGATCTTTTTTTTCCTTTTTCCATTGTATAGCAGAGTCAATGTAAGTGATTCCTGTCACTGAATAAATTATATAAGATGTTGCTTTGCATATAATTTAGTTAGCACACACACATTCCATGAAGCACTGACAAGGGTAAGAAAATACACACACACACACACACACACTCACTCACACACACACACCATAAAAACTAGTCCAACAAAAGCCCTTGAGCCATTCACTGTAACAAAGCAATAATCTTTTCTTCAAAAAAACACCCACAACCTTCAACTGAAAAAAAAAAAGACTCATTGATTTAGTAGATAGCACTGAACTTCTCAAGGGGAAAAGAGGGGCATTGGGGCATCACAGAGTCCAAGTTTATTAGCTGAAACCTCTATGGTGCTTAAATATTGAAAGCAATTAACTCAAAAATACTCATTACCCCAGAGGAAATAATATAAGTGACTAGTGCTTCCATAGGTTTTGTTTGTATTGTGTTTGTTTCAGAAATGTAAAAATCTGATGTTTAATCTAGATATGATAGCCCTTCCAGTCTCTCCAGTGATTTTTCCTTCTTGCTCAGTCTCATTAACTTGGCCGGTTGACCTGCATCATTCTGGTGTTGACAAAGATAGGCAGTATGAACCTTAAACTGTCATAAACACCTATAAAATTCGACCTTACTTGCCTGCTCCTCTATGAGGGTTTGACAGCATTACACCAGTCATCTGATAAGCCAAGGTCAAAAGTCACTTGATTGCTTTGCCTTTTGTTTGGGTGTCAAAGAGTCAAAAGCTTTTAATGTTTTAAATAAGTAAATTAACTAAATACTTACAATAAGCTGAGCCTATGAATTCTTCAGTGGGCAAAGTTAACCTGTGAGGCCTTGAGAAAGATGAAAGGCTAATTATAATTTGACTTATTACTGAGACAAAGTATTTCATTAAAAATCTCAAAGTATTTGATATATATTTTATTTTTTAAAATTTGTAATAACATTTGCTAAGAAAATCAAATGGAGTATTTCCAGTGAAGTCTCATTTAAACGTTGATAGGGACAAAACGACAGAACATCAGCACCAGTAATTGTTGGGGTTCCAAAAGTTTACATCACTGTTAAAAAGGATACAGAGAATGTCCCCAAATTAGTTACTAGTTCATCATTTTATTCTCTTGAAGTTTTATCTTAATGCAGATTTAGGAATATTTAAAATACCAAAATCTTATGCAAAGAAACACAGAGTACACAACAAAGACATTAAAGCAATCCAGTTTAATTGAGGGACATATTTACGACATGAAGGACAGTCAGGGAAGACGGTAGAAAAAGTTCAGGTCTCCTGGGACCCAATCAGAATCTGCTGGGGCTCTGGAGGGTATGGGGCATTCTCTCAAGCCAGTAAATTCTAGTGGATTTTTATCTGAGTCTAGCAGGACCAGGGAATGGGGATGGTGGTGGTAGAGAGTAAGGAATATATATAGACTGAGGCACTGGTGCTAATTCATGCTGGGGCTGTGAGGGGTGGGGGAAGGAAGGAAGACTCCTGGGGAATTGGGAGCTAGATAATATTAAAACTATTCTTCAGAAAAGGGGTTGTGAGACTATTACTGATGGCCTTATTCTGGCAGTATGAGTAAGAGATTATTTTGACTTGGGGTGAGAAGGCATAATCTCTAAATATATTATTTTAGGGCAGGTAGGCGGCACAATGCAGCAGCCCTGCAGTCAGGAGGACTTGAGTTCAAATCCAGCCTTAGATACTTGACATTTACTAGTTGTGTGACCCTGGGCAAGTCACTTAACCCTAACTGCCTCCCATAAGTAAACATATTATTTTATGATTTTTTTTTGTTTTGGTTTTGGTTTGCTTTATACCTGTGATTTCATTGATATAGAAAACTCCAAAGGAAGACACTGTCTCTATCATCCTGCTCTGCAACAGATACTCTTAGAGATCTTCTTGGCTTCTACGAGATGCAGCAACTCACCCAGGATCACATAGCTAGTATGTGTCTGATATGAAATTTGAGTCCCTGTCCTCCTGACTTCAAGCCTGGCTCTCTGTCTGCTGCCAGGCTGCCTCTTGGATTGATGTTTTATGTCTATTTTATAACACTTTGAAGATAATAGCCTATAATACTTCACATTACTGCTTATAGAAAGCAGGACAGATATGCAAAGCACCATGATGACTCAGTAATTATAAATGTAACAAGAGCATTTCCTTATATTAAATACAAAAGTCATCCTACTGGATCTGATCACTGAATTGTGAAGACACTTGGAGAATATACTCTTGAGAGAGATACATCATTCACTATATAGTGGAAACAATGCCCGTTTTGGCGTCAGAGGACCAGGGTTTGAATCATGACTCTGCAATTTACTGTCTATGTGATCTTGGCTAAGTCATTTCACTTCCTGTAAGGCCCCTTCCATCTCTAGACATATGATTCCATGATCTTCACCTAAGTTCCCTTATCTGTAAACTGAGGGAGTTGGAATAAATGATCTCAAATTTCCTTTTTGCTCCAAATCTATGACCTAGCTTATTTTTACTTTGTTAAAAAAAAAAAGGATTCAATTACAGGGGCAAGCCTACATTCTTTCAGGTTTCCTTTTTTTTCTTAACTGCTATATATCTTATTTTCAACTACTAAGTTGTCATAGGACTAGACATCCAGAAGAAAAGAGATTTTTTTTTACTCTTTGTTTGATGACTCAGCTCCTCCTCTTCATCTTCTTTTTTCTTTTTCTTTACCTTCTCCAGACACTGATTATATGGCAAGTAGTAACAGAAGTACAGACAGCATGAGAAATTGTGGGCAGAGATATAAGTAAGGAGTGACCTAGTATATTCTTCTTCTTGTGGAATAGTTCATAGAGACTGACCTTGGTTTTCAGTAATCAGTATCGATCTTTTTCTTAACCTTAATTCTCCATACTTCTTTTTATAAATACCTTATAACCAATCTTTATTTAACAAAATTAAAATTTCTACATGTTCATATGTCAGGGTTATTTGTTATTGTACCTTGTATAGCATATGCGGTCAAATAATCATCAACAATTTTGCTATTGATTTAACCACATTTTCAATGCCCAATTTTCAGTGTTAAAGGTTCCTCATGATGATAATAATTAGCACACCATTTAAATGCACATGTTAGTATTTTTTTAATGGTAAAAACTTGAAACTTAATTTCAGACAGTTCTAATGATGAAAAGTTTTAAATCACAGAAAGTAAGTGGAGAGACCATTTCAATCTGTAGGCCAGTACAGGTAGTCTTGCATTTACTTCGGACACAGCAAGCACCTCATTCTTTTTTTTTTCATTTGTTCATTAATTAAAAGAATAAAACTAACTCATCTTTATATAATACATTTGGTTTTATATAGTACTTTACTCACTACAACTCTGTGAAGTAAGGAACATAAATATTACTCCCTTTTTTACATATGAATAAAATGAGTCGCATGGATGATCTAGAATTTGAATCCATGACTCCAGAACTTCCAAATAAACTGAATCTTTTGGTCCAAAATATTTCCCTCCATGCACATCTGTTTATATACATGGGAGTGCCCAAAGTTTTACAGATTATAAAGGGGTTAACAGAGCACATTGTTAACCTACCTTATATGGATAGGTAGTTGTAGGAACCTTGAAAAAATATAAAACCTGATTTCCTATCTTATCCTTGATATAGTTCCATAGGTATTGATGCTTTCCCAGCTGCATTTTGGGGAGTATTAATATCCATGATTCCCACCCCCTGCCCAGTCCCATTCTTTTGGTATTTTATCCTCTTTGATATCTTGTAAAAATATCTCAGAAAAATTCAGTCCATGAAATGTATCCTTATTTCCTTGCTTAAAAGACAAGTCAAACACTGAGCTTGTTTAGTTCAGGGTTTTGGAATTCAAATTGTTGCTTCATGTATCATATACATGTATTACATTGACAACCAATCATGAGATGTTTTGACTACAAATCCCCTTCTCAATATGAGAGGAAATGCAGTTTGAAATAAATCTGTTTAATTAGATATTTTGAAGGTAAAAACCAAAAAGTTTGGAGATGCAGTATGTAGAAATAGTATTTGCATGAGAATCCTTTGTCAAATAACTTTCCCAGCTATCATGACCATTGACTTTCCCATCCCTAGCTCTTGTCAGTCAAAGGAATGCCATTTAAGTAAGAGACCCCATCAGCTGAGACAGCTTCATATCAGAATTATAATTAGAACCTTAGGGCCAATTAAATGGAAATAAGGTTGGATTTAGAGACAGAGTTCTTGGGTTAAAGTTTTAGTTAAACTCCCTCTCAAACACTTTTCATATTCTGGAACTCACAGAAATGTGGGTATTATCCTGAAGAGACCTAATCACTTACCATCCTCTCCATTATTGGCTATTCCTTTTTATATGTCCATATCTCAGCATTCACAGAAACTTTACTGTGATAGGGGAAAGAGTCATCATACTCCTTGTTCCCCACTGCTACTTCCAGACCATCCTTCTGCCACTGATGAATATGACTTAATTCTGCTATTTATGATATATGGTGAAGTAAAGCTAGCCTTCATTTTTATACGTGGTGTCCCAAAAGACATTAATAAAGCTAATAGCTTAAAATTGCTTTAAGACATTTGGGATATTGTACATAGTACTAAAAAGTTTGCAAAGTACTTTACATTTCTTATTTAATCATCAAAAAAAACACCTTTTGTGAGGTTAGTTATATCTTCATTTTACAGATGAGGAAACTGACATTGAAATAGGTTAAATGACTTGCCTGGGATTACTCAGCTAGCAATTGTTGAAGCCAGATCTTCCTAAATTTAAATCCAGTGCTCTTTCCACTAGCTCTGGCCAAATCAGACTCTTTGTTCCTCAGTTTCCTCTTCTTTAAAATTATGGGGATAGATTTTAGGAAATTTAAGATTCTTTCCTTTCTCTAAATCCTATGAACTCTTAAGAATACTTGATGGTGCCCAGATGCGCATGAGACAAGACAAGCAAATTAAGAATGGAATGCCATTTGGGACTTAGAAGGACAGTTTTAGCCAATGTGGTATAAGCTGCACTATAAACTCAAGTTAGGTAAACATGTTATCTAATTTTCCATAGTCACTTCTCACTGCTTCACAATAATAAATAAATCAAAATGAATGTAGAATAATAAAGTGGGATCACCAGAAATGAGGTCCTATAGTCTACATTTTGAAAAAAAAAAGGATGGTGATAGAATTTCCAAGAAATTGCCATTCAAGTAGGTGTCCACAAGCGAGGTAGACAGAAAACAATAACAATGTTTCAAAGAATTGTGGACCCACTGTAGCAAAGGACATGGCATGGCTAGGGAGTATTGTGAAAGTGTAGCAGCAAATAAAGCATGCTTAGGAACATCAATCTGAGGTAAGATGGCCAAATTTGAGTAAAGGCATCAGGCTGACAGAACCCCAATTGACAATCCAGCTTGGCAAATTGTGGCTATTGCAGCTGCAAGCCATAAGAGGGTCTTTATGCATGCATGGGTGGTTATTTATTGGCCTTTTCAGTCATGGACAGCAGTGACTGTCAGCACTGACATTTGCATAGGACTTGGGCATTAGGTTCTTATCAAGATAACTGGTTTTGCCTTACAAAATGTTTCATCAAAAACAATTGCTTCTAACTGGTATATTATGTTTCTAGCCAAAATTGTTAATTAGCATCTAATCATGATGACCCCTGGATTTATGCATGATTGACAGCTGAGCCTGTGTGTAAATGATGATTAAAGTGACAGATTGAAGACAAAAGACATCACTGGTCCTGGATATTATAGATAAGATAGGTGTTAACTGAGCTCCAGGTCAGGTTAACACTCAGTCTTATCTTAACACCCTCTTTAGCTCTTTTTTTTTTTTTTAATGCCCTGTGGACAAGTAGAATTACCTACATTTTTGATCACTAGAAGTAGTAAGGTTGAAAGTAAGTGTATGGAGGTTACCATGCATTGGGTTATCATAACAAAGTGGGAAATTACTTGATGAATACCTAGAACAGGGAGGTTTTACAACCCCCTACAACCTAGATATCTAGAAGATATCTAGATCAGAATATGCTCACCTATAGACATTATTCTTAAAAAGAGGTTGTCTTAATCTCTTAATAAGGTTTTCTTAACTGACAACCCAAAGATTAAGAGTGACCACAGTGGTAAAGAGACTAGAAATTGCATCATGAAATACATTCTTTGGAACTCCAGAGACTACTAACCAAAGGAAGAAGATGGGGCGGGGAGCAGTTCCCTCAATATGAGAAAGAACTTTCTAATAATTAGGGTTCAAAAAATAATGATTGCTTTACCTTCTGAAGTAGTGAGTTTCCCATCATTGGAAGTATTCAAGCAAAAGATCGGATGACCACCTGTGAAGAGATTTTGGAGAGAATTCTTGCATGAGGTAACAAGTTGGATTATATGATCTCAAAAGTCTTTTCCAAGTCTTGAGTTTTTTGTGAACTCAATCCAGGTTTAGAATACAAATGAAACTACTACAACAACAACAACACACACACTCCACCCCCTTTCCTTCCTAAATTTTCTGGCTTTATTGTTTTCTTTGAAACCCCACTTTTTGTGCTTCACACATATGTTCACTTGCATGTGTGAACGTGTGCACACACAGACACACACTACTTCTAAGTTCCTTGCAGATTCCTTAAGGGATGGGAACACTGCTGTAATAAATGGTATCACTAAATGATAAGAGCAATACCTGACTGCAGTCAACTTAGATCCTAGGCTATTATAAAAAGATTAACACCTTGTTCATACAACAAAGACCAGAGTCAGTCATTAAGCAGTGGTAGCAAACACAGCATCAAAAAAAAAAAACATTTCTGGCCAATCCCAAGGTTATGATTGTGAAAGGAACATACTTAAAAATAGATATTTATAAATGGAACATGCAGAAACTTCAACATTCAAAGAAAAGAATGAGGTAATATTGAAAAAAATCCTGGGCATTGCAATAATCCTTCTAATACCAAGTTATGGAAGTGATAAACACCATAAGGACAACATACAAGACTTCTGCCAAATTGGTAGCTTCTCTAGCATAGGATTTGCTTCCTAAAAATTCCAGACCTCCTAAAAAGATCACTCTTGATGGTGTTTTGCTATTGTTCTGACAATAAGCCTTTAAAAAATCTTCTAGCTAAACACTTCACAAGAAATTTACCAGATTCTAAAAACTGAATAAATTAAGGGTTTGTTAGTAAGGCTAAATTCTGAAAGGAGTGCCTAATCTGATTGTTTTGACTAAATTGAACTGTTAATTCAGTTTGTCTATATGAAGCTTAAATAAATGTTCCATTCAATGAGTACCATTGATCTTTATTACTCCTAAGAAGTTCTTAGGACAAACCTACTTCTTAGGATAAGCCAAGATCCATCCTGCTTTGCTTCAGGTCAATTGGACTAAGTGTCTAAGTGATTTAATTCCTAAAACTCCATTTGAGGAAAGTTCCTCAGCTGAATCCAGTTTGGTTTTTGTAACATTTGTGCAAGTTGTCTCTGACAAATATTCCCAGTGAAAAAAGTGTAATGTGTGCCAATTAAATTATCTTTTTTTGGGGGGGGGTTGTCCATTTAATTGACATTATTTTGATAACATCAGCCAGATTTACACAACAGCCAGGCTCCTTCCTCATCACAGACTTCACCCTTGGCTTTAGCCTCATTTGGGTTCCGTAGATGTTACAGACTCACAACCTGCACTCACAAAGCACAGAACCACAGGGAGGGAAGGCAATAGGACTGCTGCATTTTAGGCCATTTTCTTTCAGGGCATGGCAGGGGGAGCTTAAATGGGGGGTTCCAAGGAATTATTCTGGGGATAGGGAGTGTGATTAAAGTGAACTTAACAAAATAAGACCTATAAAGGGGAAGGGAACGATCAGGAGTGTGCACTACTCACTAACTTTTTGTTTTAAACCTGAAGAAAAACTGAAGATTTGGGATAGATTTGGGCAAGAAAAGAAAACACCATGCTTTGAGGTGGACTGAAGCAGGGATTTTTAAAACAAAGAAATCAGAAGAACATCTTAAAATTTTAATCTTTTCTTTACAGTTTTACCTAGACCACTTTTTTTCTTTTTTAGGCAATTGGGATGAAGTGACTTGCCAAGGGTCACACAGTTAGTAAGTGTCAAGTGTTTGGTCTGAGACTGGATTTGAACTCAGGTCCTCCTGACTTCAGGGCCAGTGTTCTATCCACTGCGCCACCTAGCTTCCCCAATGTGCATTTTTTTTTTTTTTTCCTTTTCAGTGAGGCAATCGGGGTTAGGTGACTTGCCCAGGATCACACAGCTAGTAAGTGTCAAGTGTCTGAGGCCAGATTTGAACTCAGGTCCTCCTGAATCCACGGCCGGGGCTCTATCCTCTGCACCACCTAGATGCTCCCCCAGACCACTTTTGATTAAGAAAACTGTAGAAAGTTAGTAACTGCCACAAGTTAATGCCGGGAAGTGGCCCCTGTCAATTTCCCAAAGAGTCCTGGTTGTGGGATGTTGGAAATACACTGCTCTGGGTCTCCATTCATTCTTGTTGGAATCAATCATGGAAGATTTAGTCCACAGGTCGCTTTTCCCTTGTATTTCTTTGTAAACTCTTCATCGTTCTTACAGATTTGTTTATGGTCCTTAGAGTCCTCTTCAGCTAGGTCAGCCCAAAGGGGGTGCTCAGTCTGGGGGTCGTTCACCAGTGCTGCGAGGGACTGGATGACTCGGTCAGTTTTGGTTGCTGGCTTCCAGTTTTCATTACTAATTCTAGCAGACAGATCTGCCTTTTTCATTGATATTAGGGTGGTAAATCTTTGTTTTAAAAGTAATCTTAAGTGGTTTGAATGGATACTCTGCTGGGAAGTTATTTCAATTCCGAAGGCTTCCTTGTCATGTGGAGGGTTGTCAGGAATGATGAGCCCTTGCCAAGTCAATAAATTAGCTTCATCAACCTGGATGTCATGGAAGTTTTTCATCCCACCCTTGTGGATTTCTTCCAGCTCCTTCATTAGCCTCCTGCTGGCCGCCATCTTGGATCTGGTGCTGATGCTGTCCCCTAAATTATCTTTTTAACTCAACAAACATTTAGTAAATTACTCCTTGAGGATATAAAGGCAAATAGTCTTTGTGTCAAACCACAAAATAGTTTCTGCCCTCAAGTAGCTTACATTCTGAGTTAAGCATGTATATTGATTCCACAAATGGAAAAGTAAAAGATGATATTATGATATAGTCAAAACATGATTTTTTTTTTTTGGTGAATTTGGACAAGACCAGGTTTACAGGATGTGAAAATAACTGGTTATTTCACTGAAAATATCATGTAATAAGCAGCTGATTAATTCATTTTAATATTAGTTTGGGGTATTTCCATTTTTTAAAGCACATTCTTAGATTACAAGGAATAATAATACTAGGCTTCTGAGAGGTAGATGCAAAGGGTCATTAAAATTCAGAATTAGTTGTAAATATTAAAGAATAAGTCCTCAAAAAAGAAGTTTTCTTTGGTCCTCTTGATATTAGATATTAACCTATCCATACTGCAGAACTATTTATATTCACATTAAGAAAAAAAAAAAACTTGAAGGCCAAGACCAGCTGTTTAATCATTATTTTTACATTAGCACCTGTTGAATTAGTGGCATTAGCATCAGTTGACTTAGTCTGTGCATATTTTAGTGGGTTTACTCTTCCGTCTGATTTTTCTTGCTAGAAGGGCTTTTATAATGGTTTTTGGACATTGAAACAATAAACTGCTCAGTCATTACTGGAGCTGTCTTATATTGTAAATGAATGAAATGAAATGGCACGTGCCTATATATGTTCTAATGTCCGTTCCATGATGTGACTCACTTGAGATAAAACCTGGAATGATTAGTTATATCCTCAGAACTTTGTAACACATTTGTTTGTGCCTATAGAGGCTTGATTTTTTGTGTTACCCCAATGTTGTAAGTTTGTGGCCTAATATATTTTAATAAGAGAAAGTTTTTTTGAAATCCTATATCCGGCTTTCAAACTTTTTTCAGTTGCAACAACTGAGAACATGGGAACATTGGAGACACTCAACCTGGATTTTTGGTTTTGATTAAAGCTTAGGATTTTTCCTGAAGAGTTCATTCTCAAGGTTCTGGTATTATAAGTGGTAGATAAGTTATTTGTATAATTGTAGCCAGAAAGGTTTTTTTTGAATGATTATTATATAGTTCACAGCTGAAATGAAAATTAGAATGTAGTTTTGCTGGGGGTCATATGAACTTTATATGTTTCTTGGCCTTCCTATTGGGTGCTTTAGTCAATTTTTTTAATCTCCTCTCTCTCTCTCTCTCTCTCTCTCTCTGTCTTTCCTTCCCTTTCCCCTAGCTCTCTCTGTCTGTCTTTCCCTCACCCCCTTCTCTCTCTTTTCTTTTCCCTCTTCTATACTTAATATGTACATGAGGAAGTAAAAAAAGTTGTGTAATGAAACTTTTAAGGTATGTAAACCACCTTATATACATTATATCGTTTTGGCATTCACGTAAACTACAAGCTCCTTGGAGTCAGGGACTGTTTCATTTTGGTCCTTGTTATCCTTAGTGCCTAGCACAGAGTTCAGCACATCATAGTTGTTTTTAAAATACTGTTTAAATTCAGTAACCCTATGAAGTTAAGTACTACCAGTATCTTAACTTTACTGATTTAGAAATTGAAGCTCGGAAAGGAAAACTGATTTGCCCTGGGTCAAATTCAGGTCTTTCTTCCTGATTCCAAGTCTAGCGCTCTAACCACTGCAATATATTCTTCTCTAAAGGTGAATACTTTTCTAATAAACAATAACACTAATAGTATAACATTTATGCAGTGCTGCTATGTGCTAGGCACTGTGCTAAGCCCTTTACAATTTTTATCTCATTTGATTCTCACAACAACCCTGGGAGGTAGTTGATATTATTATCCCCATTTTAGAGAGGAGGAAACTGAGGCAAACAGAGTTTAAGTGACTTGCCCAGGTCATGTAGATGGTAAACCTCTGAGATCAGATTTGAACTCAAATCTTCCTGACTCCAGGCACAGCTGTACCCCATAACTACTCCTATTTTCTTTTTCTACAGTGATTATTATTTAATTCAGATACAAAGGGCAAAAGAGCATTGTATGCTGTACATAAATGGGATGTGACATATTACCATGGATGAATTGTACACAAGAGATATAAGGTAGCAGCAGAGAGTTGTATGACTGTAAAATTGAGAGAGAGAACAAATAGCTTACATGGTGCATTGGCATCTTAGTTACTAGTTCCTGACCTGCTGCCTACATCTCCCACATCCTTCCAAAAATCATCACTTCATTCTACCATCCCTACTAATATCCTCTATTATCCCCCCTTTCTCGGTCAAACTCATTGAAAAATTCTACACTAAATCCTCTGCTTTCTCTCTATGTTCTCACTTTCTTCCTGACTGCTTAAAATTTGAATTCTGATCTCATCACTTATCAGAAATGAGTGTCTCCAAAGCTACCAGTGATTTCTTTTTCTTTTCTTTTCTTTTTTTTTAGGCAATTGGGGTTAAGTGACTTGCCCAGGGTCACACAGCTAGTAAGTATCAAGTGTTTGGTCTGAGGCCAGATTTGAACTCAGGTCCTCCTGACTTCAGGGCCAGTGCTCTATCCACTGTGCCACCTAGCTGCCCCTTGTGATTTCTTAATTGTCAAACATAATGACCTCTTCTGAATATTCATCTAACTTGATCTCTCTGCTGTATTTGACACTGTTGGGTATGCTGTACTGCTGGTTATTCTTTACTCTGTGAGTTTTCGTGACACTGTTCTTGCCTTGTTCTTTTACTACCTGTCTGACTGCTCCTTCTCCAAATCTTTGCTAATTCATCCTATCACACCAACTAAATGGTAGTGTACCCTAAGGCTCTGTCTGGGGCCCTTTTTTTCACTTGATGAATTTATCAGCTCCCGTGAGTTCAATTACCAGTTCTATGCAGGTGATTCCCAGACCGACATATTTAGTGCCATCTCTCCCTTGAGAGCCTTGCATCGTGAATTGCCTACTACACATTTCAAACTGGATGTCTCAATGTCTCAAATTCAACCTGTTCAAAACAGAACTCATTATCATTCCTACTAAACCCTGCCCTCTTCCAAATTTCTCTAATAATGTTAGGGGCACCATCATCCTTTTAATTACTCTGGTTCATAACTTAATTGTCATACTCAACTCCTTACTCTCACTCCACATATCTAGTTGATTGCCAAATCTTCTTTCTTTCATAACATATCTCACATATATCACCTCCTAGTTGAGGTCTTTGTTATCTCTTGCCTGGACTGTTACAAAAGACTCTTATTTGGAATCTTTGCCTCAACTGTTTTCCCACTCCAATCCATCCTTCACTCCACACCGCTGGCAAAATGATTTTCCTAAAGTGAAGATCAGATCGTGTCATTTTCTTTTCAATAATCTCCAGTGACTTTGTATCATCTCTAGGATCTGGAATTTAAATCTCTTTATAACCTGGCTACTTTCTGCCTTTCAAGTATCAATCCCCTACATTCACTCAGTTATATAGCCACACTGACCTACTGCTATTTCTCCATGCAGTGCTCTAGCACTTGTCTCTTCGGTTTTGCTGGTTGTCCCAAAAGGCATTCCCACCTCATCTTAGCCTCTTAGAATTCCAGATTCTCTTCAGGACTCATCTTAAGCACCATCTTCTACATGAAACTTTTTCTCATTTCCTCAGCTATTATTAGACTCCCCCAAACTAACCTGTAATAATTTTGTATCTATTGTGTATGTATATACATATATTGGTATTAAATATATATTATATATATATGTCTTATGTTAAAATTTAATCTCCTTGAAGGCAATAACTGTTTTCCTTCTATTCTTGAACCCTCTGAAATTAGCACAATTGTGCTTGGCATGGGATAAATTCTTGTTGATTGATTTATCCTAAGAGACTTAGAAGAGGGCCTTTAGCAAGTTTTGAAAGGCAGCATGGTATAGTAAATAGGGCATTGAACCAGGAGTCAGGAGGATCTGAGTTCAAATCTAGCCTCCAAAGTTTACTATCTGTGTGACCCATACAAGTCATTAACATGAAAGTAAAATGAGAGAGGTAGACTTGATGACTTCTATGGTCCCTTTTAGCTCCAAATCTATGATCTTATTATGCTCTGATAATATGCTCTGATACATGGACCCTTGAAGAAGATTGACAGAAAGACATCGTTAAAAGTTTCTTACACAGTAGGAGAAGTATGGATGGCGTGTACTTTACACCAAGAGAGAGTGTCGCCATGTTGAGATTATATCTTTGTTGAAATTGGGAAAGGGGGATACGCACTTATATAGCACCTACCACGGGTCAGGCATTATACTAAGTTTTTTAAAGAAATGTTATTTTATTTGATCTTTACAACAACTCTGCGAGGTAGGTGCTATTATTATCTCCCTTCTACAATTGAGGAAAATGAGGCAAACAGAGGTTAAGTGACACACCCAGACAAGTATCTGAGGCCAGATTTGAGTTCAGATCTTCCTGATTCCGGATCCAACACTGTGTATACTGCGCCACTTATTTGTCTCTGTGTACAATATCAGAGGCCTTAGTACTAAATTAATTTAAAAGAGACATAGATTTTACTGAAATGCTTTATAATAATATAAACTATTTGTCTTTAAATAGTATCCTGACTTTTTCAGAATTTTAAAAAAAATCCATCTTGTTATGGCATTTAAAAGGAAATCCGTGACATCATGTCAGTGATAGATGAACATATATTTTGCTTGGTTGCTATGATTTTTGGCTCCATACAATATCCAAACTGGCTATAAGTTTGTTGCTGTGCCATTTTATTTCTCTTTGTTAAAACAACTTAGTAGCATCAGAGAGAGAGCTTACATAGGCAGTTTTTTTCCCTTTTACAAGCCATATGTCATTGATATGCACTTGCCCCAAGTTTATATTTTTAGACCAGAGCTACAGATGGAGGAGGGAAGAGACAAATTCTGCCCACTAAGGTGTGTGTTCTTTCAGTCACATCTATAGATTGAGTAAATGTGATACCACCAGTAAATGTCTACATTGACATGCGTAAGCCCTAAATATGTACCATTTTGAAAAATAACTGGTGGACATAACAGCATGGAATTTATGAAAAAAAGATTTTAGTTGAGATTAAATTCCTCTAAGTTAAAATATTAAGAAATCTTCTAACTGTATTTATTCATATTTTCCCTCTTCTACCTTTCTTGCCATATACATTTTGAGAAAAAAGTCAAGGGAAAAAACATTTTCTCCATTTATTTCTTCCTCTGTGAAACTGTAGCCATGTTTCTAATAGTATCTTATCTAAGAATAATGCCTTTTGTTTTTTCCAGGTTAGTAAAATGGTTAAACTAAGGGAACAGCTGGCTCTCTGGCATTGGCTAGGATAGGGCTAGTCTGCTTTCCGAACGTTCCAAGAGACCTTTCCGTCTTTTGGTGCTCCAATCAATGGCTACAAACATTTGCAATGTCTTGCCTCATTTGGGATGTATACATACTTGCTAGCCTTTTTGTATTCATACTAAGCAAAGTGCATAAAACCAGAGTAGAAAGCAGCCTCTCTCCTCAGATTAATGGTCATAATTATGCTGTGCTGTCCATTTCTGCTAGACTTCAAAATGAAATTCCCTTTCTACCCCCTGGGGAACCTGTTAACTACTTGGTTCATCTTGACTTTCCTCAATTCCTAGATTCTGAACTTGGCCTGCTCCCTTGGATATCGCTTCCTATCTATCTACTTTATACAGATATCTTAGGTGTGAAACTTGTCTCTTTTCTGTGGATTTACAGAAATCACAAAGTCTTCCAAGTAGTGGTTGACCGGGCCATGACCTCTCATCCAAAAAAAAAAACCCTTCATATAAATTCCTTTGCATCAAGGCAGCCATATTCTTTATCCTAACATATTTTGTCCAAGAACCAATATGACATAGCATACACTGCCTCTTTTTCTATTCCTACTTCTTTCTTGTTTCTATCTTCAGTGTGCTTTTATTGTTGAGAGGGCTCTAGGCTACTAATTTCTCAAGTTTATCTTAAACTCTGTGGAGAAATTGGAGCATAGCTATCTGGACATGCAGCAGCTGCCCAGTAAAACTCTTTTTTTTCATGAATCAAAGGTGCTTTTGCTACTTTTTATCCCAGGCAGAAGTCTAGGAGTGAGAAATTGTGGTTTTGCTTTTTTGGAAATGACATAGTAAGACAAGACATAAATTGATCCTCAGGTTGAAGCTTAACATAAATCAGAGCCTCTCAAAGGGTATACTGTGGTTATAGCTTTGGTTAGAAGTGCTGGGAATTATATGGAACTGACTTGGAATCACCTGTTTGAGTATGTCTCCTGACTCTTTGGCAATGTGCAACAATTCCTTATGGCAAAGAATTATTTGGTGTCATAGCAGAAAAAAGTTTGAGAACCACTGTCATAAGTAAGTGGGTAAGAGAAGTAAGACTTCCAATGGACCAGGACATCTGCAAACAGGGCTTATGACCTCATATTTCCTAGTATGGTTATTACCTTTCTATCCTTGTCTCAGTATTCTACTCCACCATAAACTGTCTTGGGCTATTCCCCATTCTCTGGGCATGTCTGGCTTTTTTTTTTCTACTTCCAAGTCTGTTCATGTCCCTTCCTCTTCCTGAAACATTCACTCCCCCATCTTCAATCATCAAATCTCAGTTAAAATCCCTCTTCATTCACAAAACTTTTCTATATCCACTCAGTTGGAAGGGATCCCTTGCTTCTCAATTCTCAAAACACTTTCTTTGTACTTCTATTCAATTATCACATTCTTGTTATCATACCACTATAACATGTCGCCTCTTCAGTATGTTTACTTGAGCACGTTATACCTGTCCCATCTGCTTGTAAATTGGAAGGAAAGTCCATTTTTTATTCTTCTTTCTCTCCCCTACCATACTTGGCACTCAACAGTTGTTTAAATGTATATGATCTCAATTCCACTTAACTATTACTTTCTACATTTTTTAACTATGATAGAGGCAAGAATTTTGATGATTGATAAAAGTTTCTGGAGATACAACAGGGACATATACTCCCATTAATTTCATTTTCCTTCCATTTTTGAGGGGGAATTATTGTTCAAAATAGTGGGGTGGGGATGGTGGGTAGTAATGGTACATATGCTAATAAGCACAGTATTACTAGTGTTAGTTGATAATACAGATATATGACAAAATATTATTCTATAAAGCAAGATTTGTACATAGCATTTCAGAAACTTCCACGACACTTTTTTTTCTGGCAGTAATAGCATTTAGCCTTTCATCCAAGGTTAATTTTCTAGAAGAGGAAGTATTGCTACTTCAAGTTCCTATCATACTTTCCATAAAATTCTGTAGTTTTTCATCTTCCAGGTACAGCTTACTTTTTTTTGTCATATATTCAACTTTTGAAATTCTTATGGCTGTGTTAGGTATAGAGGAATTATTTCATGCAAAATCAGCTTGATTTTCAATTACATTTTGCTCCTCCCTGAAGTTTGTTACTGTGGGTATTTTCTGTTTTTGACCTGTTCATTTTGGTTGAGTAAAATATTTAAGAAAACAATCCAGATGTGGAAACTAAATCCCTTCAATGAATACATACAGCTACAAAAGAAGAGATCACTTATACCTTACCCTTTTCAGTAGTTCAGGTTTTTTAGTTTCTACTTTGTGAGCTCTACCAGTAAATTCAAGTACACTTCTGAGATGAAATTAGAAATAAAAATTTAAGGATCTAGATGTAATTAGAGGTATAGTCCAAAACTGTATCCACCTTTGTAACTATTACATCAAAGCCCTTCTTTTTAAAAAATCTTTTAAAATGAAGATATTTTGTTGTTTCTTTTTTGTTTGTTTTGTTATATTTTTTTCCAGACCTGTTAGATAAATGATATAGAGCAGGGATTAGCAAACTTTTTCTGTAAAGGGTTCAATAGTAAAAATTTTATGTTTTGCAGGCTGAGAGACTAGCGGAATTGAGGATTTTATGTAGGTACTTATATAATAAAAGAGAAAACAAATTTAAACAAATTTTTGTTGATGAAATTCAAAATAGAATAATAATGTTTTTACAATATGGGTTTAATTATGAGAAGAAAGGTGTTCATTTTTTGGAGGGTTTATATTGTCCTTAACTGAGATTCAAAATTAGTGTTCTCTAACATAAAAATTAATTGAAATATTCATCTATTAATGCTGATCTCTAACGAGATTTTATGTATTTTATCTTTGAAAATATCTTTTCACACAGTTAGGTACTGTCAAATACTGATATTAGTCTGTAAGTATGATTTTAACTGAGCATATCCATTGCTTGGAAGGCATTTATAGAATCCTATTAGATTCTTCCCTTCAAATTTGCTTTTAGCCTATCATTATATTATACATTAATCACTTTCAATTTAAGCTCTTCAATGGAACAGTTAAATGGATTTAAAAATACAAAAACTTAATTTTCACTTGCATAGAGGTAAAAATAATGCTGCTGGAACTGTAGTTTGAGTTCAGGAAATATATCTGCAGATTTGTGTGGGAATGGAGATTCTCACTCTCAGTGTTTTAACTTTTGAGAGTAAGGGAAGTCTATAAAGCAGTTTGACAATACTTGTGATTCAAACAACATTGGGTATTGCTGAATTTACTTTACTGCAGTTTAAGTTTCATGTTAAAGAACTGTTTTGCCTTGTAATTTTAGGTTGCATTCATTAAAAAATATCAAGTCATCAACAAAGCTAACTTCCAAAGCCATTCAGTATCTGACAGTTTTCATTCAGAAAAACTTTAATCTTGACCCTGAGCTCAAAAAAACTTAACAATTCTTTTCACTTCTATTTTTGTTTTAACATGATGGATATGCACTGGTGATAATAAAAAAAAATGTCACTTTCTGGCAATATACAGTAAAAGCTCTTTAGTTATAACTGCATCACTGTGATTTGTAGACACTGAACAATGGTGCAAAGATATGAGAGTATCTAATATGATCTCTGTCACACCTACTCAACTGAGCAGCAGTAGTTCAAAAACAGGCAGAGACAATATGTAAATGAAAGAACATGGCTATTTTCCAATAAACTTTACTTTTGGACACTGAAATTTGAATTTCATATGATTCCCACATCACAAAATATCATTCTTCTTTTGATTTTTTAAATCATTATCAGTTTGTGAGCTGTGCAAAAACAGGTGGGGAGTCAGATCTGTAGTTTACTTAAACCTGATGTAGGGGACTCCCAGTGAAACCCCCAATACCAATGTAAATAAGCAGCTGTTCTTCAAATTACAATATTAAGAGAGCCCATCATCTTTGTTAGCTATTGTTCTGTATCTCTCCTCCATTTTATAATTAAATTCCTTGAGATTTCATCTCCTTCACTTCTACACCCTCTGAAATTTGGCTTCTGACCTCATCCTTCCACTAAAAATGCCCTTTCTAAAACTATCTTCAAATTGCCAAATCTAATGACTTTTTCTTAAATTTTGACTTTCTAGACCTCTCTAAAGCATTTGACACAGTTGATTACTCTCTTCTGGATATTCTTTCTTCTCGGCTTTTGTGGCATTGATCTCTCCTGGTTTTCCTCCTGTTTGTCTGACCACTTCTCAATCCCTTTCACTGGTTCTTTATTTGTTTCACTTCCACTAACTGGAGGTGTTTCCTAGGGGTGTGTTGGCAAATATTTAGCAACCAGCTCAAAGAAATAAAAATGTACACATGACACACTTTTAAGGTTAATTTGCTTTATTAATATTTTCTCCATCCTTTTCTTAAGTCTGTAACAACCAACAAAACAATAAATCTAGTTTAATTTATAACATTTGACTGATTTCTGAGGAGCAAATGCTCACACTGAAAATTTAAAAATAGGTTCTCATAAGCCAGTACGAACTGCCTCCAGCACACCCCTAAGAAGGCTTTGTCCTAGTCTCTCTCATCTTTTTGCTCTAATGTTATTTTTCTTGGTGATTTGATCAGTTCCCAATGGGTTCCATTATCATCTCTATGTGGATGACTCTCAGATTTATATATTTAGCCCTAGACCTTTCTGAGCTAGTCAAACATCACCAATTGCCATTAAAGAAGAAGCCTCACAGGCATCTCAACCTTAACATGGGTAAACATCTTCTCCCTAAAACTTCCCCTCTAGTGCATTTCCTCATTGCTATTGAGGGAGCATATACCCTTCCAATTACCGAGGCCTACAAACTTGGTATTCTCTTCTCCTAACTTTCACTCTTCTCATGTAATCAATCATTTGCTGTTATCTTTTTCTGCCTTTACAATATTGCACATATAGATATAACTTTTTTTCTAGTTACACAACCACCACCTTAGTTCAGGATCTCATTGCCTCTTACCTGAATTATTCCAATAGCTTTCCAACTCATCTCCCTGCCCTCAAGTCTCTCTCTACTCCGTTCCATCATCCAATAAGCAGGCAAGATGATTTTCAGATTTCTTTTTATCTCCAGGGTGTGTGTATGTGTGTGTGTGTGTCTCTGTGTGTGTGTGTGTGTGTATGTGAGACAAACCTAATTATTTACATAGCTGCTAGGTAGCAAAAGTGGCCAGCATGCTGGGTTTGGAGTCAGGAAGACCTGAGCTCAGCTTCAGATATATACTCTGGGAACACAGGCAAGTCACTTAATTTCTGTTTGCCTCAGTTTCCTCATTTACAAAGTAGGGATAACAACTGCACCTGTTGTTATGAACAAATGAGATAACAATATAAAGCACTTAGCAGAGTGCCTTGAATGTAGTGAGTGCTAATATTTACACATATTTTTATATATAATAAATATATGATAATATGCTTATCATATATTTATTATATCTAAGTGCTATATAAATATTAGCTATTGTCATCATAGTGCAGCTAGGTAGCTCAGTGGATAGAGTGCTGGGCCTGGAGTCAGGAACACCTGAGTTCAAATCTGGTCTCAGACACTTCACCCTGTTAGCCCCAGTTTCCTCATTTGGAAAAACAACGATGACATTATCATCACATGTTGTCTCCCTTATTTGAATGTAAACTCTTTGAGAATAAGGGCTACTTTTATCTTCCTTTGTGTCTACAATGCTTATAGTAAGTAAATAAGTGTTGTCATTAGTCATTTCAGTCATGCCCGACTCTGTAACCTCATGGGGTTTTGTTGGCAAAGATAATGGAGCGGTTTGCCATTTCCTTCTCCAGCTCATTTTACAGAGGAGAAAAAACAGGGTGAAGTGACTTGCCCAGGGTCACACAGCTAGTGAGTGTCTGAGGCCAGATTTAAAATCAGGTGTTTCTGACTCTAGGTCCCATGCTGTATGCAGTGTGCCACATACCTGCCTTAAGTAAATACATAAGCTTAATAAATGCTTGTTGACTAACTGACTAGAGAGTTACCTGGGATACAGAGAGATGAAGGGACTTGCCTCTGCTCCCATGCCAGTACTCGGCACTTGACCCCAGATTATCTTGACTCTAAGGCCAGCTCAATATATTCTACAGGACACCATGATGCCTTCTGGTTACTGCTACCAAAAGTGGTAAAAATAACAGTGCTTCAAATGACTGTCATTTAATGGTGGATAAAGCTTCCCCCCCATAAATATTTAATGTAGCTCATGTAGTAGGGTCCCTTTCCCCTCACCATTATGCTGTATTCCAGTCATTCCTGATTGCAGTTAACCTTGTGGAAACTTGGGGGAGAAAGGAATGTGGAGGCTAAGTGGGGAAAGGGCTGATTGCCCTTTTGAGTTCAAAATATAGCATGAAAAAGTCCTCTTACCTAGAAGCTGGAAAGAAAGAGAAGTAATCAATTGGTCCCTTGAAATCCACTGAGTCATCAGCTTTTCTGGCTCTACATCTAAGTCAACTCCTCTTCATCATATTTCATTGTAAGTCCCTTATCAATGAATTGATACACACGGCTAGGACCTCCCTCCCTTCCCCTCACCAAACTTGTACATGGTTTCCTATGAATGGTGACTAGGCATATTCCATTGGGCACTTTACAAATATTATCTTATTTGATCCTTATAACAACCTTGTGAGGTAGGTTGTTTATCACACCAATTTTATAGATGAGGAAGCTGAGGCAAACAGAGGTTTTCAAATGACTTTCCCAAGGTCACACAGATAGTAAGAGCAAAGATTCAAAGTACATATCTGGTACTTCATCCACTTTGACAGTTGTCTCCAAAGCTTGGGGGACCATGCATCACCCAGGGGTGTGTGATCAACCATTTGGAGGACAAGAAGATAAATCACATCCCACCCTCCCCACAAGGGTCTTGTCTTCAAAATAATACATACTTACTGATTACTGTCCAACACTTCTCCGGCACACCTCCTCTTTCCACCACTCGCTACCCCCACCCTGTGTTATCACTTCCCATCCTGTCCTTAAATAAACTCCCAACCTTTCATCTTCTGTGTTGTATTTGACTTCCCTAGGGCAGTTATAACTTAAGTCCAACCTACACACCCACAGAAGTGGTTATGCAGGTACTATTGCTCGGAGGGTGGGGCAATCTCTGTGCTTCAAGGTAGTGACCAACAAGTCAATGAAAAGTGAAAATGCATGCTTCATCGAAGTTACAGTCAAGGTATAGAAATATTATACAAATAGATCAAGGAAGAAAGGAACATTGCTAAGTAATTTTTTACAAATATTATCTCATTTGATCCTCACAACAGCAACTCTAAAGGATAGGTGCTATTATTATCTCCATTTTCCATTTGAGATAACTGAAGCCTACAGAGAGGTTAAGTGGTTTGCCCAGGGTCACATAGCTAGTAAATGTATGAGGCTAGATTTGAACTCAGATCTTCCTGATTCCAGGCCCAGAGCTCTATCTACTCTGCTACCAATTGCCTCAGGTATCCATTAATCTTGATTAAGCATTCACAAATCAATTATTAAATATACTATTCGTCTTAATGTGGAAACCATCCCAAATTAGTGACTAATTTCTTCAGTTGCAACATGTTTACTATGTACTTTAAGCAAAAGTTACAAATTATTTGTAAGTTGGTCTTTTAAATTTTTTGACCATGTACTCTTACTTAGTAAAAAACATTTTAGCACACACCTCTAATGCAGAGGACAGGAGCTGGACCTATGAATTCACTGGTATTGGGTATTCTCAGATTAGGAAATTTCTTCTACCTATGTAGGTCACCATTCATTCTGCAACGTATAGTATTATACCTGAGACACTAGGAAATTAAGTGACTTGTCCAGAGTCTCATAGTCAGAACTTCAACCCAGGTCTTCCTGATTCGAAAACCAACTCCCTACTCATTATTACCATTTTGCCTCCCATTTTATTTAGTTGTACAAAAAACCATTTTTGCTCTTGAGAACAATGTTATTGTTCATTATTTGAAAAAAAAAATTCCTGTGTGTCCTGGGTGGGGGGTAAAAGTGTATTTCTAAATAAATAACTGGGTTAGTAATGAATTGTTCAGTTAATTTATTAATGTAGGTAGCCAAGTAGGCAAATTTGTATTAGATAATTCTTTAAAAAATACAAAAAATCAAATAATATGACATAAGTTAATAAGTACAACAGCTTTTCAGTAGGGATCTTATTTTTTTGCATGTATACGCTTACCATACACAATACAAGAATAAGCAAAAGTGATTTGTCTTTGAGTTCAACTTGGCAGAAAATCTTCCACTATAAATCCATTTCTCTTCACATAGTTTTGCTTAGTGGATGGCATTATACCTTTACTTCCTATTCACATTTAGATATTCAATTATGTTTTTGCATGAGTGTGAGGACAGCAAGAAGGCAAGTCTGGCTGGACCACAGAGTAAAGGTTTGTGAATGCTGTATGATATTGGTCAAGATAGGTTGGGGCCTGATTGTGAAAGGCTTTAAAAGCCAAACGTTAACATCTTTCCTTTCTTCTTTTCTTTCTTCAATGAAGCATACATTAAGTACAAATCTAACCTTTACACACTAGATACGAAGAGAAATGGCTTCAGATTTGATATTTTCAGTGTAAGACATGTACTTACAAATGTTTTTTTCCTTAAGTATATGTAAAATAGCAAGCATTCTTCCTTTTCCTCTTTAGGAGGTGGATTAGTACCACCTATCTCAGCTACAAATTCACTTGATTCAGCAGGAAAAATGGTATTAGGAAGGGAAAGCTCCTTTGAATTATTTTAAGATTATTCTTTTGGTAACTAAACTGCTACCTTTGAATTCAAAAGTGATGAGTTTTTTTTTTTTTTTGGCAAAGAGACAGAAACATCCCAAAAGGTGTTAGGTTAAAAGAGGAGGGTTGAAAAATACTTGAGCAAAAGCCTTTAGAAAATGAAAGGTGTTAGGCATTGTGGTTACTTCTTACATCTCTTTCCTCTTTGTAATAGGGCAGCTAAGAAGAGATTGTGATCTTCCCCTCTTTAATTAAGACAAACTTGACCACTTTTTTGGCCCTTATTTCTCTTGGTTCTTTGCCATCCTATCTGGCTGCTCAGGTGACTTTACATGTATGAAAACGAAGGTATATTGTCTAGGGGTGCAGAGGATGGACTGTGAGCCAGGATTCTGGAAACCTGTTCTTGACTTAAATGTTTAGCACTGGTGTTATCTTAGGCAAGTCACTTAACCTTCTTCTGCCTGTAGTTCTTTTGTAAAATGGGGATAATGGTATCCTCTCAGAGGAGTGTTGGGAAGATTAATGAGTTAATGTTTGTGAAGTGCTCTGAGATTCTTTGCTAAAAGGTACTACATAATAATTACAATAAAGCTTTGTTCTTACATAGTGCCTTCCTTCCAAGGAGCTCAAACTGCTTTTCAAAAATTATTTCATTAATCCTCACAACATCCCTTTGAGGCAGGTGGCAATTATTACTCCTTTTTCCTAAATCAGGAAACTGGAACAGAGAGGTGAAAAGACTTGCCCAGGGTCACATGGTAGTTACTGATGAAGGGTGCATGTGACTCCCGGACTTCTGTGCCCTTGGTCATGATTGTTTCCTAGGTCATATTGCCACTCGACTCTCTTGATAAGCTGTAGCTCTAATTTTATTTTTAAAATATTGCACATAGTGTTTCAAGAAAACAGCTGTAACAATGCTCTTTTATGGGCAGATTGTTTTCTCATTTCATGCAGCATACAAACACCTTTAAAAAATATGCTACAAAAAACAAATCATCCAGAATGCAGCTTTTCAATAATGGTACAGTGAGCAACTGTCACTCTTCCTTCTGAAATCTATCAGGCAAAATGGTTAAGTCTACATCAATTACTTATTATAATAGAAATAGAGTCTTTGTAAAACTATGCGTTAACTATCTCTTCAAATTACATACAAGAGAATGAGTTTCAATGAAGTGAGTGTTCATTTTTATTTCACATGATAAATTATTTTGTGGTTAGGCATATTTATTTTTATTTTCACACAAAATACACCTTTATAACTATATATTCAGTTTTTAAGAGGCTTTTCTTAATCTCTCATAATTTTTTTTTCCTTGTCAAAAAACTTTTATTAAGTTTCAAACAGTGAGAAGCCTCAGTGGAACTGCTTTGCTTTAATCTGAGAATCTCGAAACATTTTACAAAACACCAATGGACATCCACTCAGCTCTGCTTTGGGAGATGGGCTAGGTGGAGGTGCTTGGAACTTTTGTTATTGTTGTTTTTGCTTTGTTTGTTTTCTGAGTACTGTACCAAGCTACTCTGCCTAAGACTTGACTTATCATCATGTAGAAAGTTTGTAACAGAAATAGAGGTAAAATACAGAAATTCAGTTTCATCCACGCTGTGAAATTGCTAGCACACAGTACATTATTCTATATCCTCTGGGTACTCCATAAATACACAATTGACTGACTTTACTGGAAATGCCTTTAGAAGCTGTGTTGTTATTCAGGCAACCCTTTCTCCACAAGGAAATTGATCTCTATCTTTAATTGTCAAGAGTCCTGCTCTTATGCTTTCCCCAAGTAAGACACTTTGTTCTATCCTTGAATAGTGCAACCACTGTTTTTCATTTAATGAACAAGCATTTATTTAGTACTTGAAAATCACAGTAATTTATTCCTCCTAGCATCCCAGGAAGACCCACTGGAATTCTCACTCCCACTTTATAAATGAAGAAAATAAAACACTGAAAGACAAAGCCTCATCTCCCAAGATTGCTTTCAGTTTGCCTTCCTCTTGACCCAGAGAAGATTATCTAAAACCAGTGATAGTCCAATGACAGCCCTACATGAACCGGCTTTGGTCTGTTGCAAATTTTTCCCAGCCAGCAAAACTTCTACTGTCAAGTGTCTCAATTCTTAAAACTGGTAAATTTTAAGAAAATTGATTCTTGACAGATAAGTGAATTATACCGCAGCTCCATGTCGTTAATGTGAATATGCTCCATCTCGTAATTTCCTGGGTGGAAGGTAACAGCCATCATAATCCCAGATGAGGGATCATCTCTGTCTGTGCATCCCTCAGCCCTCAAGCCTGCTGAAGACTTTTTTTTTAAAGTAATGTGATCTAATTTTTTTAGAACCCTTCAATCCAGTGACACTGGTCTCCTGACTGTTCCTGGAACAAGACACTTCATCTCTTGTCTCCAGGCATCTTTTTTTCTGTTCTGCCTATGCCTGGAATGCTCTCCCTCCTCTGCTCTAACTACTGACCTTCCTGACTTCCTTTAAGTAAAATTCCACCTTCCACAGGAAGTCTTCTTCAATCTCTCTTAATTCCAGTATCTTCCCTCTGCCAATTATTTTCTATTTTTCCTGTATATAGCTTGCTTCATATTTATTTGTTTGCTTTTTGCCCCCCTTTAGATTGTAAGCTCCTTTGAGGGCAGGGACTATCTTTTTTTTACCTCCAGCACTTAGCACAGTGCCTGCCTGGCACATAGTAAGTACTTAATAAAAGTTAATTAATTGATTGAATTATTGTAGTTTTTTTTTGTTTAAAGACTCATTCACTGTATTCTCGGAGTAAATAAATACCAAGTAGAAAGGGAATTTTTAAATGAGTAGGAGAAAAATGCAAAGAGTATAACTTGGTTTTGTTTTCAAAAAATAATAGAGTCACGTATTTCAGATTTGCCTACACTGTGCTGTAAATGTTCATTGTGACTGACCACCTTAAAAGAAAAGATAAGGTTTTATTTGGAGTTATAATACCTGTTATTGTAAATTTGGGTCCGTTTTTTGGTTTGGATCTAAAGAAACTTCCCAAAGATTGTAGTATATTAGAAAAGCATAAAAACAAACAATTTTTTTTGGCATTTGAAGACAAGCATAAGCCAATTGATTATTTTCTAATGAATATCTCTTGAAATAAAATGCCAGTTTTCAAAAATATCAATTACTAGTTTAAAAAATCACTTGTGAGGACTTTGCATTTAATTGTTTTCAAATGCTGTTAGCAAGAAACCATTCTGAAAATATTAAAATCCAATCAAAGAAATTTGTTTTTTCTGGTTCTGCAACTTTATGTAGCAGCTATGTTTAATTCCAAGAAAAAAAATGAGTCAGAAAGAACACCAAAAATCATATGGGTGATCTCCAATTTTATTATTATTACTATTATTCATACTTTGATCCATGCATACTTTGAGAAGAGGCACTGAGGCACGGAGGATAGAGAACTGTCCAGGCAGGAAGGATGACTTGGGTTTTAGTCTTGTCTCTGATACATACTGGCTGTGTGTGACCCTGAGCAAACTGCTGAACTTCTATTGATGCCCCATGCAACACTTAGAGTATAAATTGCAGAACATTTGCTTATCTGAATTGAGATACCTATACCAGTGGTATCAAACTCAATAGAAATGGGACCCAATAAATCTACATAACAATTCTTGCATATCATATATTGATTTAAAGAATAGCACATTTATATATTTCTTTTTAAAAAAATTAATACATTAAATATTAAAAATCAGATAGGAACTATATTTTAATCTTATGCAGGCTGCCCTTAGACATGTTGTGGGCTACATGCAGCTCTTGGTTTGAATGTTTGACACTTCTGCCCTACACCCGTGAAATCTTAGGTTCGGACCTTATGCTTTGATGGATCTGTGTTTGAATCAATATGGGTATTTATTCTCTTCAATGATAAAATCACCCCCCAGTTATGTAGGCCAAGCCTGTCCTGTAAGTTCATTGCAGAGGTTATCAGGATCTTATTATCACAGAGCTGCAGAGTGACCTCAGGAGTGATCCAGTTCAAAGTTCTCACTTCAGATCTGAAGAAGCTGAGGCCCAAAGTTAAATGACTTGTTCAAGGTCACACAGGTTGTAAATCTCACAAGTAAGATTTGGACCTAGGCCCTCTCAGTTGGAAACCAGTGCTCTCTGCACTGGACTATGCCACTTCCATTTAACGTACTGGGAGCCTTCCTGTAGGCCCTCTGACATTGCACGGATACCAGTGCAGCACGTGTTCTTCCTCATTCTTACTACCGCTGGAGCATCTTTTTTATCCATTTACATATTTCTTTTATAATGTCTAATGCAGCTCTTATCCTATTCAATTCCTTTGCATAAAATTTTGCAGATGCTTTTCATAAAATTAATGTATCTATCTTAAAATATAATTATATAGATAACTTTTCTTTCTGTTATGAAAGAAATGAAAAATTAAATAAAACTTTTCATCTAGTGAATAATTAAATATGTTAAATTATTCCATAAGCAGCAAACATTTATAATTTTCCATAAAGTTAGTGGGTTTTGATATAAATTTTCAGGAGTATTTGGACAAAGGGAACAGGATTGATTCTGATGCTAGTGAAAGTAGGAGTGAATCATAGAATTTAGAGTTGTAACATATTTTAAGGATCTCTCTTAATTTTACAGATGAGAAAAGAGACCCAGAGAACTGAAGGATTTTCCTAAAGTCAGGTAGTAACAGAGCCAGAGTTTGACATAGATTTTCTGATACCTGACCCATGCGCTCTAAATTCTTCATCTTGATGCTGCTGCTGGTAATAGTGGGGAAAACTCATTTTTTGTTGTTATTTTTGTTTGTTTTTAGTAGAAAACATTTTGAAAACACAGCAAGGGCAACATCAAAAATTACTGGGAACACCACCTTAAATCCCAGATTGTTCCAAACAACTTAATTGCTTTTCCAAAGAATTCCTATTCCAATTTTTCATTTTCTTTAGAAGGTGCAAGGGTAGATGGGAGAGTAGGTATTCTACTTTTTATATAAAACCAGGTAGAGAACACTATATTTCATTTGTACTTCACGTGAGGTTTTAAATTTTTGTGTGTTAGAAATCATAAATGGAATTAATCACCCAGTATTTGTAACTGGTATCTTTTAGATTTCATCCTTGAGTGTCCCAAGACCTGTAGAAGCCTTAAGAATAATCTAATTCTTATACTTTAATCCAAAGTGTTTCCTCCATGGATTTTATTCCATTATTCCAAGTTACATCCTCTTTTACATTAAAATAATTCCTCTTCCTCTCTGCCAGCTCTACTCCTTGAAGGTTTTTTTTTTATCATGCCCATACCCAGTAGCTGGGATTTAACCACATCACATATATAGTTACATCTTTTAATCTTTCCTCATACTTCAATCTCTCTATTTCCCTAATCCTTTTTGTTGTTTGTGTGTAAATCCACTTTAATCTGTCCCCATCATTTTGGTACCAAGACAATCAACATTCTAGTGTGTTATTTTAGGTTTGGACTCATCAGTTATGAAGTAAACTGCTTTCGCTCCAATTACATCTCTTTCTAAGACAGGGTCAGTGGAGCTTTGCTCCAGGGTGCTAAAATTGAGATCATTGATAGGCAGCACTGTACTTTGGCAGAAAGAAACAATTGAATTTAGCATCTAGTTAGCAAGAAAAATTAGTTTAAATAGGAAACTAGATGTGGCATTTTTTCGGCCAGGACACAGAAGTTCCTCATTCCCCTCACCTGTGGCTATTTGCCAGGTGATCTCCCTAGCCTGACCCAGCCCTGCTCCCTCTCAGAGAAGAAATCTCTTCAGCAGTACCTACAGGTTGATGTCCTTGGGTCTTTCTCTTTCTCTGCTCCCACAAGGCCATTCCAGGGTTTCTCACCAATGGCTCCTCGTCTTGATTTCTAAGGTATGCTTCCCTCCTCTCCCCTCTCTTTATCTCAACTCACTTTTTCTTAAAATGTTCATTGGACGGTATGTGCTGTGCTGCTTTCCCTGAAACTATTTTGTGATGTTCTTTGTTATGAGAGATGACTCTCTGTTCCAGGGAGTGGGGAAAGATACATTGGGGGCATTAAAGTGATGTAAAAATAAATCATATCAATAAAAATGGAAAAAAAAGAAAAATAGCCTAGGAACATGAATTAAAAAAAAAGAAAGAAAATGGGACAGGGAACGTAGGTGTAGGTGAGGCCAAAATCTTTTTTTATTTTGTTGCTTATTCAGTGAATTTTGGTAAGAAATGAGGTAGGAGCTGGGATGGGGGGTGGGGAAGGATGATGGTCAAGGTGGTAGAAACAAACAAATGTTTCTGCTATAACAATATGGTAAATTTGAAAAAGTGATTCTGGTATACAGACATCAGCCCTCAGGATAGTTATCTGGACTTCAGCTGCATTGTAAAGTCCATCATTAGCCTCTATCTGCAGTTAGATGTCTATCTATCATTTATCTGTCTATCTATCTCTCTATCTATCTATCTATCTATCTATCTATCTATCTATCTATCTATCTATCTAT
>NW_020948983.1:39265007-39318040 GCF_900497805.2 Vombatus ursinus | reverse complement strand
TATCTATCTATCTATCTATCTATCTATCTATCTATCTATCTATCTATTTCCAGCTCTATACCATCTATATCTAAAATCTCTCTCTCTATAGCTCTCGATATATGTAAATGAATGTGCAAATATATATATAACTTTATAGAAAAAATCTTATGAACATCAAACTAAACTATTTACAACTTTCTAAACCTCTTCTGATCTTTGTTCTTGTATCTTCATATAATTTTGTGGTTATAATCAATGCATACATATTATATTGTGTTTTGCATTTTTATTTATTACTATTTATATAAAATTTCAACATATTAGCCTTCATCCACAAACTTATCCTTTTTCATAGCAATATCATTCTCCTTTAAATTATAGATTTAAAAAGATCTGGAATGAACATTTGAGATCTTCTAGTACAATTTTCTCCTTGTACAGATCAAGAAACTCATATGTAAAGAAGTGACTTATCCAAGGTAGAGACAGTAAATAATTGTTTGAATTTCAGTTCTGATTCCAAACTCAGTGTTCTTTCCACTATACAAAATGTTATCTTTTTAAAAAGTTGTCTTTCATTACTAAGAATAGATATAAATCTATAAAGTAAAATATACTATTAAAAATATTCATCTTGGCCTGTGTGATAGATGCAGGCCAATAATGGTTCTTTTTCCCACACTTTCGTTCCCATATGCATGTTGTTCTCATCCTGTAAGAGTTTTTGGTCCCCCAACACTTATCTCTACCACTGATGCCCCTTAAGAACCTGGTTTTCATTTAGCAATTTTCTGCTCATATTTTTAACCTCTTTTGGTCCATTTCTATTATTTCTTTGTCCTCACTGGTAGTTGCACCAGCTCCCAGTTCAATATCATTTGCACATTTCATTAATATGCGGCTTACTCCCTCTTCGAGATCCTTAATAAAGATGTTAAATTAGATTGTATCTGACATTGACCCCTGGGGCACTGCTATGCTTTAACGATATCCCATTTTCCTGCCGGCATTCTATAGAGTTCTTGCAGTGTGGGAGGAGCATAGCTTCAACCTGGGATAAATCTTCAATTTTAATTCTAAAGCAGAAGTCAAGTCATGTGGTTTGGGATAACTTGACATTGCCAGAACATACTTGTAGTTGCTAGGAAGTCATATTTTAGCAATTAAGTACAGGTTTTCCAGAATTATATGTCAGATTGCCAATCTGCTGACAATTACAAGAGATAGTCACTCTGTACTGTTTAATATATTTCAGTCAAACTGAGGAGAGTCTTGTTTTTCAAAATGAAACTAGGCTTTTTTATTTTAAGACTAGCAATCACCTTTCACCAGCTTTTAAACAGCACAAATCGTTTAGGTTTCAAAGCAGATTTATTAAAGGAGTGGTTGGACCAATACCTAAGTGAAGTTAGACTTCAGAGAAATGTACCAGGTTCCATACCACAAATCTGCATATGATAATATCTTTCAGATTACAAGAATCCACAGTGATTTGTTCATCCAAATTAGAAATTTTTTTATGTAAAAGGTATTTATAATAATACTATATGGTGCTCTTGGCACATGCTTTTTCTTTCTCATATGTAACTTTATTGGAGAAACTTAAAAACTTAGGATAAGAAATTTCTTCAAATACTTTGTACTGTAATTTTAAAAAACAGGTTATATTACCAAGTAAATCAGAATCATCATTAAATAAAATGAATTATACTTAAAGTACATATATCCTCAAATAATAAAATCATAGGGCAGGGATGGGGAACCTGTGGCCTCAAAACAACATGTGGCCCTCTAGGTCCTCAAGTGCAGTCCTTTAACTGAATCCAAACTTCACAGAACAAATCCCCTTTATAAAAGGATTTGTTCTTTAAAACTTGGACTCAGTCAAAAGGCTGCACTTGAGGACAAAAGTGGCCTCAAGGCTTCAGGTTCCCCACCCCTATCATAGGCCTTGGAATGAGGCATCTAATCCCTTAAAATCATTCTATATGATCCAGGATGTATTTTGTTGTCATTCAGTTATTTTAGTCGTGTCTAACTCTTTGCGACCCCATTTGGGGGTTTTCTTGGCAAAGATCCTGGAGTGATTTAGCATTTCCTTCTCCAGCTCATTTTATGGATGAGAAAACTGAGGCAAACAGGATTGAGTGACTAGCCCAGGGTCACATAGCTAGTAAGTGTCTGAAGTTGAATTTGAACTCAGTTATTCCTGATTCCAGACCCAGTGCTCTATCCATTGTGCAATCAAGCTACCCCTTACCCAGGATGTATACTGTATAGCATATATCCACATTTGTTGTATATATCTATATCCCATGAAAGGATATCCCAGCACTTTTTTGTTCTGTTATTTCATTTATGAATTCATACACACACAACAACTTTCTAATTTAGCTAGTGAGTAAATAATCCCTACAATAATTCTAATTAGAGCACTACAGTGACCTCTGGCACAAGCAAAGTATATAGGAATAACTACTGAAATTATCTTATCATCCATCACTGAAATGCTGGTCCTTCATACTGAAAGAATAGCTTTTTTTTACACATATTAATCGTCACATCTAGATGAGGACAATTCCCTCTGCCAAATCCTCTATTTGTAACTAAGAAGTTGATGTCCTGAGCAGGTGAATGAATTACTCACAGTTGTTCAGGGAATCAAGATATCAGGTTGTTAAAAGGATAAGCCTAAGCACAGAGTGACAGCCCTTTGGCCAGAGTACCATCTACATAATGCATAAATCATAGGATCATCCAATCTATAATAGAAGGGACCTCAGTTTTTTCATCATTTAATATATTCTTTTTTATTTATTAATTTATTTTTAGTTTTCAACATTTACTTCCACAAGATTTTGAGTTCCAAATTTTCTCCCAATCTTGTCCCTCCCCCCACCCCAAGATGGCATACATTCTGAATACCCCTTCCCCTAATCTGTCCTCCCTTCTATCTTCTCCCCCTTCTCTTATCCCCTTTCCCTTCTATTTTCCTGTAGTGCAGTATAGATTTCTATACCCCATTGCATGTATATGTTATTTCCCAGTTGCATGTGAAAACAATTTTTTTTTTTTGGTGAGGCAATCAGGGTTAAGCGATTTGCCCAGGGTCACACAGCTAGTAAGTGTCAGGTGTCTGAGGCTGGATTTGAACTCAGATCCTCCTCACTCCATGGCTAGTGCTCTGTCCACTGTGCCATCTAGTTGCCCCTGAAAACAATTTTTGACATTTATTTTTAAAACTTTGAGTTCCAAATTTTCTCCTTTCCTCCCTTCTCACACACCCTCATTGAGAAGGCAAGCAACTCGATATAGGATATACAGGTATAGTCATGCAAAACACTTCCAATAGTAGTCATGTTGTGGAAAACTAACTATATTTCCCTTCATCCTATCCTGCTTCCCTTTTTTTTTATTGTCTTTTGACCTTGTCCCTCCTCAGAAGAGTTTGCTTCTGATCACTGCCTTTCCCAATCTGCTCCCGAAGGGAACTCATTTTAAAAAGAAAGAAGCTAAGGCCTAGAGAAGTGAGGTGACTTAGCCAAGGATATATAGACAGTAAATAACAGAATTAGGATTTGAACTCAGGTCATCTGACTCCAAATCCAGTGCTCTTTCCAATATGCTAGCGTTTTGGCTTAATTATCTAAGAAGATATGTGTCAATGAGAGTTCAGAAAATAGAGTGGTTAATGTGGGTCAGGGTGTTGAGAACTTTATTTAAACTCTGAAGGAGAGGTAGGATTTGTATTTAGAGTATGGGAGATGCAATAGGGATATTTGAGATTGGGATTTAGGGATTGGGCAACTAGGTGGTATAGTGTACACAGCACTGGGCCTAGAGCCGTCTTTTCGAGTTCAAACCTAGCCTCAGACACTTATTAACTCTGTGACCCTGGGCAAGCCACTTAACCTTATTTGCCTCAGTTTTCTCATCTGTAAAATGAGCAGGAGAAGGAAATGGCAAACTACTCCAGTATCTTTGCCAAGAAAACCCCAAATGGGGTCACAAAGAACTGAACATGATGAACAAGGGATATTTAGGATGAGGACCTGGATAAATTGCTAGAAGCCTGAATTCATATGGCATGCATAATGTACATATACTAAGCCTAACCTAATTAAATAATTCATCATAGGAACATGACAATGTATAGATGTGATGGGTGTAGATAATGGAGGACCTTGAACACTAGGTAAAAGAGTTTAGATATAAATGTAGAAGGAATCTGGAACCACTGTAGACTTTTGAGCAGCAGGAATCACATGGCAAACAATGATACTTTAAGAAGTCTAGTCTGAAACACCACATCATGTCTCCTTTAAATCACTAGACTTGATGTGGCTGTTGTGACTCAATACTGTCAAAAAGTAAAAATAAAATAAAAAGGCCATGAATCATACTCCTTTACATGCAATGATTTTTAGCCACCATGACAGAACTTAGTTTACTTCAGTTTTCTTTGTGCTTTTTGATGCTAGGGTTTTCCTATCCATTAGTAGGGTCTGCTGGCCACAGTGTCGAGTCCTCTTTGACCTGACTTGTGTTTGGTTTTTGGCAAGTTCCCTGAGATTGGCTGTTTCCACTCTTTCTAAGACTTCCTTCTAACTCCTCAATGTCATAATGATGAAAAATGAAATAATACTAGCTTCCTGCCTAGCTTTGGCCTTGACCATGACTGTTGGCCATTGATTAACCCTTTGCCTTTTACCACTTGAGTCAGTGGGGATCTAACTGGAAACAGAGTGATTTGGGGTGGGAGAGGGAAGGCTGAACACAAGTAATTTGATTAAAACAATTTGACATCTCCATTTATTTGGTACTCCACTTTACTTTGAGAACCACCTTAGCATATTTCTGCTGATTGCTCAGCTTTTTCTTATGTTACTCAACTCAATAACTGCATATATCTGACTTGCAAGTATTTCAGCTTATCTGCCCCCTTGGAGAATCTGAAGCCCACTCATTTGAAGGCACTTGCAAATCCTTTATTGTACCATGTAGAAAAAGAATTATTGTTAGAGACTTGCTACACAGGTGCTTATACTGGTCCTTCTTAATTTAAAGTTTTGGAAGGTACATCTTTATAAGGAGTATTTACAGTTTCTCAGTAATCTTCTCTAAACACCCTTAAAACTTTACAAAAAAGGAATTATACCTGTTAATGGCTAAGGCCTCTTTAGATTGATAACACTTTCTTAAGAAATCAGTCCCATCAAATTATATTCTTTTAAAATATGCAGATAATTTGTTGAAATTTTGAATTGAAATTAAAGTATCTTCTCAGAAAGACTTCCTCTCCTCTTGCCTTTTGCCTGGAATCTGACTTTGAGGTTTAACATTTCTCTAAAAGTCTTCTGGAGATATAGACATAGATTAGATACCAGCTTCTTGGAAGCCATCCCTCTGAGCATAGGGGAATCGTTCTTGGTGAACATGGTCTGTTACAAAATTGGCAGGTTGGGACAGCTGAACTACTTATCTAGGAAGCAGTAAAAGGAAGTTCTCAGAGGTCCTAGGGTGGGGTCATCAGAAGGTAGCAGGAGCTATACAAATAGCTAGCCTTTTCACTTACTGCCATAAGAGAAGATTTAAACCTATTCTGATCAAAATAGCCCATACTTCTGAGAGTTACTCTATGATATGTGACAGTGTAGGGAAGCGGACAGCAGCTGTGACTACAAAGAAACATATAGCAGCTCAGCTGTGCTGGTCCAGAGTTTTTTTTTTTGTTTTTGTTTTTGTTTTTTTACTCCTGGGAGTATTGCATGTGACTCTAGCTGCCGTCCCTCTGAGTAGGGCAGAAAAAAGTTGGAGTAACATAGCAGTGAGTCCTGAGGTGTCTTGCAAAGTCTATAGTCGGGCCTTGCACTGCTGGGGAGTCAGAAGACAAAGGATATCTATGTGGGGATCGGTTCAATGATGCATATTTCAACTTGATCGTAAAATCGTAGATTTTGTGCCGAGAGGCCTTAGAGACCAGTTTTCCAACCTCCTCGTTTTATAAATTCTTGGAGGGTGAACTCAATATTTGTTCACTGGGAAAGACTCCCCAGGCATCTTTGTGAATAATGATGATAATATAAACCCAGAGAGGGAACCCCTATAGATTGGGGACAGCCTACTTGTCAAAGAATTAGGTAAAAATATTTTATTAACTATTGTTATCTGGCCCATATTGACTTAAACATACTCAAACTAAATTTGTAAAAAAGTACTATTATGTTTAATAGGTTTACAGAATCTATTATGTGGATCTAAGATTCTTTCACAATTTTTCAAAATTCATCCATTTATCTGCCCATCATTCTCATGCAACTAAATTTATTGAGGGTTTTCTATATGTAAGTCACTGGAGGATGCACTGTCTATATGGAAAGAAAAAGTCTCAAAACACTACCCCTGTTACAATGGACAGAGTCCTGGATCTGGTTTCAGAAGACCTCAGTTCAAATCCTGCTTTTGCTTCTTACTAGACTTGTGACGGTAGGCAAGACCTTTAACCTCTCCTCAGCTGTAAAATGAGAGACTGAACTAGTTAACCTCTAGCTCTAAAATTGTGCTCTAAAATGCTCTAAAACCTCTAGCTCTGTCCCAGCTCTAAAAATATGATCATGGAATTAATCCTAGTAGGATTACCTGTACAAATAACTGTAAGAGAAGATGGGGTATAAACTATACACAATGCTTAATAGCTCAGAGGAGAGATAATGTTGCCTTGGGGGTGAATCAGGGAAGGCTCCATAGATTAGGAGAGATTGTATAATTGCAGGTAGATTTTTTTTCTTTTAATATGACTGCAGTTAAAATGTCACCATGATATGGCAGGATAAAGATATGATAAAACTAGCCTACTCCATACGATTAATTTTATAACTTAGATACAGTAGCTCTATTTAGAAGATAAAATGCATATTGAGTATCAGCATGCCAAGGTAGGTAAATGGCTAACTTTGAAGTCAGGAAAGCCTAGGTTCAAATCTTGCCTCTGACGCACTCCTATTTGACCATGGGAATTCACTCAACATCTCAGTGCCCTAGCAAATTTCTAACTATAAGTTAGAGAGTAGTTGTCAGTTCACATTCATTGACAACTGCAAATACAACACTCCTCCCTCCCCCACATACAAAGAAAATTGTTTCCCTGCCCCCCCCAAAATTAATCTTGGGCCTAAAATTCCACATGCATACATAGATAGATAGATACACACATACAGACATATAGATAAACATATGTGTAAATTTACATTCACATATAATACAATATAGACTATCTATTTCTCAATATCTCTATCTCTATTTATATATTTGTACAGGCCCACTCTGGCTCAAAAGTTGGTAAAAAAAAAGTTAGTATTGATTGGGAATGATAAATCAGTATAGGTAATACTAATAAGTTGTATTGCAATTGTAAGATGCTTTCTGAAATGTGGATATCATTTAAATTAAATATATCCATGTAATGTGAACAGAAAAGCTTATCAACCCTAAATGCCAATGCTAAAAAATCTATTACTGAAAGAGAACCCTAAATAATTTGTCTCTTTTTTAGGAATAAATTTCGAATTTTATATCTAAGGTTTAAAAATTATTATTTTCATTAAACTAGTTGATATAAACTAATTCCTTTGGTATTAGTGTTGAAATTATAAAGCAAACAAATTTGAGGAAAAATTTCACCTCCGTGGCCTTAGTCATTGCAAACTTTTCTGTGTTTTGACAATAAATTAAAATTTTGAAATTAAGAAAAAGAGATATAAAAAGTCCAAGCACTAAACTTGAGTCCTTGTTATTTTTTAACATTTCCAACATTCTTTTAAAATGTATTTGACACTTTAATAAGGTCTACTTAAATGAATTAAATTTCCTTTAACAATGAATAGTTAGCAAAGCATGATAGTTTTAAAATAGGAATAGGATTGTTTGAATTTATGGATGAAAGCTGTTTTCATTAAAGAGAGGCTAACTGTAGGTCTTGGAAACATGTGTTACCTTCTGAGAATATTTCTCTGGAAAACTGTTTTAAAAAGGCAACCTTTGCCATTTAGTCTACACATGAACATGAAGTTGTTTGTTTGCATAACATGACAATGGAAATGTAGAAGGAAATGTTCCGAGCTACATGTATCAAAACGGGGAGATGACATCACCCTTTGAGAATTTACAGCTCAAATTTGGGTCTGTCTTGGAAGAAAACCATGAGTTTCACAGACAAGACTAGTTTTGCCTTAATAGGTGGTCAGTTTGTGCAACAAGTAAACGAGCAAGATTTCAGAAGTAAACAGAGAAGATAAGAAAGAGGAGCCCCATGTGCTGTGCTTTTTCTTCTCTAAAGTTCAGATCATGTATCATCTCTAATGAGCTTGATAAAGCATAGCAAGGCAAATGGGCCATAATTTATCATGTTTTCCATTTCAAAAGTGACAGTCAACTTAGGGGAAAAAAAGGTTTTTATTTTCTAAAAGTAAAAAATAACAGAGATGATCACATCTGAAACAATATCTCCAAATGAACATTCATAATTCACATCAAATATGGAAAATTGCTCCATTATATACTGAGTTTGGGTAATAGCATACAAAATCTTCCTGTTAGCTCATATGAACAAAACATTTGATTTCTACATTTTATCAAAGTTAAGAATAAGAAAAAGAAACTTTCGGATTTTATAGAGTTATAAGTTTGTATTTAGAGAAATAGAAACAGTGTTTAAAACTTAGAAATGTCATTAAGTTTCATTCAATTCATTTAAATGCTAATGATTTAAAGCCTAAGATATATTTAATGCATATTTATAGAATTTTTCTAAGGTTTTAATATTTCTTCAAATGATTTTCCCAAAGTTCAGTCTTCAAAAGTACATCTCTTTTGGCTTCAGCAATTCCCTTTGGGAATTAAACATGTTTTCTTATAATATAGACCAGAGCATCTTAGACCTCACACAGAGGCAAGCATGGTTAGAAATCAAGTGAAAATATGGGACATAATCACATTAACGTCTTTAATGCTTGAAGTCATTTTGTCTTATCTACAAGCATGTGAGGGAGGATGGGGCATGGTTTGGTCATTGCAAAAAAAAAAAAAGTTACTGTCCTAAAAGGAATGCTAATTTGTGTGGTGTCTTAGAACTACAAGTCCATATTTAATCATAAATTATGTCAAGTTTTTATAGTGGGCTAAAGAAGACAATTTTTTATTAAGAAGTTTAAGGATCATGTTTATTTAAATTTTTTTTATCGGAAGAATAATTAGCAAATAATAGGAATGCTATGCAGAGATAGTAGCTTTTTTGTTTAGAAGATAAGAAGTATGTTTACATGGAGACCTAAAAAAATAGAACCACATTTGGTTTTAAACGGTTCCAGTATTTGAAGGCATTGAATCTGCACACTGAGATCCTAGGGGGCTGAGGCCTGTGAGTCAAGGCATGGAAGCTTTTCTGGACAGCCTTTCTTGTACATTAAAACTTACTATATTTGGTAAATATTTTTCAAGTGTGGGAAATAATGTTAAGTGATATTATATGAGATGAACAGAAAAATGCACCAGTAAACAGTAAGTTACAATACTAACATCATAAATCTTCTCAGAACATCATTAACATTCAATTTTTAACAGAAGACAATATTGACAGCTAAGTATGCTTGCATTACAGCTAATAAGAGAAAGTATTTATTGGGGAAATGTATTTGTATCAAAAATCTCTAATTAGGGTCTGATATCAAAATATATAGGAAATTAACCCAAATATATGACCAGAACCATTCTGCAATGGATAAGTGGTGAAAGAATATGAACAAGGAATTGGAAGTTACTAAAAATCAAGTAAAATGTTATTCTAAATAATTAATAATAAAAATGAGAATCAAACCAGGTCTTAATTTTTACCTCATATCCAGGAAATTGGTAAAGATGATATAAGATGGAAATAGTTACTTTTGTAGTGATTGTGGTAAGACAGGTACCTGAATAGACTAGTGGAACTGTGTATTGGTCCAACTGTTCTGAAATGTAATTTGGAATCAAGCTTAAAAAGTCACAAAAATGTTCATATACTTTACTTAGAGATCTTATTGTTTGGAAGCCAAGTATAGAAAGAAAAGTCCCCTATTCACCAAAATATTCATTGCAATATTTTGTGTGTGTGTGTGTGTGTGTGTGCATGTATGTGCATATTCTCACACTGGCAAAGAATAATAAAGTAGGTGCCCATCAATTGGGAAAAGGCTAAACAAATTGTGATATCTGAATGTGATAGAATATTTACTCTTCTTTAAGAGTATATGATCTAAGACAGAGTGAAGTAAGTAGGACCAGGAAAACAATATAACAACATAAGAGGACTACAAAAAAAATGTAAAAGGAAAGAGCACAAAGTGAGACAAAACTGAAAATTGTGTAATTATGATGACCAAGCTTACTCCAAAGAAGAGCTGAGAAAATGTACCTCCCTCCTTTCATTGTGGAAGTGGGAGTGAGGGCTGGGGGCGTGGTCAGTGGTACTATGAGCTAGATTATTTTATACATTGTCAAAGAGTTGGTGTATAATGCAGTGGATAGTGCTAAGGACTTAGAGTCAGGAAGATCTAAGTTCAAATCAGGCCTTAGACACTTATTAGTTGTGTTATCCTGGACAAGTCAAACTCTCCCAGTCTCAATTTTCTCATCTATAAAATGAGAATAAGTAGCATGTGAGAATCAAGTAAGATAATTTATGTAAAGTGTTTTGTAAATCTTAAAGTGCTGTATAAATGCTAGTTATCTTTATTACTGCTACTAATATTTTTTCTGAACTGTTTTTATTCTTCTTTTATAATTATTATATGGAAAAGGAAGCATTAGCAATGATGGAATTAATGCAGATATAACTATTATTTTAAAATCATAAGACATATTTTATGTTAACTCTATTCTCTTATTTTTTTGGTATATTTTCAATAAGGTTACTCATTAGCATTTCAATAAGGATACTCATTATCACACCTTTTTCTCTTCCTGACTATTTATATAGTTGTGATTCAACAATTTAATCTAGCAAACATTTATTAAGACCCTACTATGTGCATATGATGGACTGAAATCACGCATTGTGAGAATAAAGTCCTATCAGATTATTGTAATTGATCTAGCCAAAGCAAAATTGTCCTTTATGATGTTTCCTACAGTGTCAAAAGTTAAATTTTATTTTCCCCCCAACTCTTAAAATTATTGAATAAAGCTCATCAGCATAGAGGACTGAAAATCATTCTGCATTACCCCTTTTTATATTCTTCTGACTCTCTTAGCTTCCACACATGCAAACACTAATAGTTTCGCAATTGTTGATAATTGGTTGGGCATGGTATATTGTGGTGATGAGAACTGAGCATCAATCATTCAGGGTAGAGAATAACTGGTCAAGTCAGAGTTTGGTCAGGGTTACCAAATAGTATCTCATCCCTGGAGGTGAAAACATGTTCCTTAATTGCAAGATGCTACAGAAATGTTCTCAGTGAAGTTAATTCAATGGTCAAGTCAGAATAGACAATCCAGTTGACTAACCTGAAAAACAGAATTTCTGTTGATATACTTCAAAATTTCATACAATGACATTTGTCCTCTCCTCCACTGCACCCTCAGCGGAATATAGTGAGCAAAATATTCTTTGTTTTGTGAAAAAGTTCTCAATTGCAACTGATTAATCCCACTTGAATTCTTAATTTCCAAGTCCATTGTCCTGAACAATTCTTTATTTTCTCCAGCATCTTATCTGTCATTTCTGTTTGTATAGTACTTCCATTCACTTTATTGATTACTGATTCAAGCCACAGATACTGCAGCCCTTTCATTCTCTGCCATTCCTCTCTTCATTTTAGAAATAAAACTCCATGAGGCATGTGGTTTTTCAAGGTGATTTTTGATGAGGGATGCTTATGTGATTTTAGCTACATTTTTGAATCCCAGTCTTAAGAGGAGTGACTAAAAAGGTCCACCATACCTTTCACTGTAGTAGGGAATATCCATGCTTAAAGAAATTCTAGAGCAAACATGGCAGTACTTGGGACCCCACGAAAAGGAGTTGGTCCGCTATGAAGACTAGTGAAGACATTTGTGAAGGGTGCTATGTTAAAGGGAAAAAAAAACTCCTCCATAAAATTTTTCTTGGGGGACCTGTAATTTAAATTTTCTCAGGTTTCAGAAAAGAGGGAACTGTGATTGGGGAGTGAGGTTCAGTTCAGAATGGAGAAATCCTTTAGTTGAGACTTTTGTTATTCTCAGGCTTCTCACCATTTAAACATGGATACTCTGCCTTTCATCAATGTTTCTGTCTTTTGTTTTGGGTTAAGGATTTCCCAGCCAAATCTGCCAAAGGGTTATTGTTAGTCAGCCAGAGAAAGCTCTCTTCCCAATAAGGATGTCAATAGTGAGGACTCAGTGATCATGCTCCTACATAGCCCTGTTAACTTCATCACACTCAGAAGTGTGGGGTGAATGTATAACATAAGGCACTGAAGTTGCCTGAGGGCATGTTTTTGAAGCTCAAAGTCATAGGCCATTGGGCCAAGACCACAGAGCTTTGGAACATCAATTGGGATTTATTTGGAAGGGAGCCTATACAACCTCTGTGGCTAGTAGAGACTCAGAAATGACTAATCTCTGACCTGTTCTTAAATGGAGTCTTGTGGTTTTTTTTTTCTTCTTTATTATTGGCAAGAATAAAAACAGGAAGGAAAAACCAATATGTCTTGAACACAAGGTCACAGCTAAATAGAAAACATGAAAAAAAAAGCATTGGAAACTCTTTGACCTTTACTTTATGAAAATGGCCATATTCTAACTTTTGGTAAGGTCTCATCATCACAGTGAAATCACCAACCTGGCCAATCGTCTCTATATTTTAAGGAGCATTCAATCTATCTCAGCTATAGTGAGATGCCAAAAGTTCACTTGGTGCTACAACTAGAAGGAATATTATGGAACATCTAGTCTAAGTCTTTCATTTTACAGAAGAGAAAATTGAGGCAGGGAAGAGATGAAGAGACTTGCCCAAGGCTAACGAAGTAATTAGTGGCAGGAGCAGCACTATTAAAATGCTGATCTCTTGACTTTTAGTCCTTGGTGCACTTTTCACAGCATCTCAGGCAAGTATGGTATTTCTCAATGTAATAGTAGTGACAGGCAGTACCAGGCAGAGAGGATTCAAATAAATCACTGAAAAGGAAATACATAGACTTAAAATGATGAAAATAGTGGAAATTCCATGGAATTGTGGAAGAATAGTCAGTAGACCTGGATTCTAGTCACAGTACTTCAAACAAATGTGACTCCCATCCTGTTTCCCTCATCTGTAAAAATTAAATGATTGGACTATATGATCTCTAAAGTCCTTTTCAGATACAAAATTTCAGATCCAAATCGGAATATAAGGAGCATCTATTAATTACTCCTTAGTTTGAACAAAATCAAAGCTCTTTAGGGTTTCTGTGCTTTAACTTTACTGCCTTAAATAAAGACCTTTGCCCTCTTGAACAGAACTGTGGAAGGGTGGTATGGTGCCTATGTTTAAGGATGCTTATTAGAGGTGTTTATTACAATCATTACATAACCTTCTGGTAAAGCGTTCCCCCCCCCCCCCCCCCCCCCCCGCCCCCTCCTGCTGCACTTTTCTTTACTCCAGCAGGCACCAGAAAGGAGGATTCAGGTTTGGGCCTGCTGAGAGTGGGGAATACTTGGACTCCCCATTTAAAACACAACTGGATTTTTGCTATTCAAATGTAGGAAACCTAATTACACACTGGCAAATTCTCTTCAGTCTACCAAACACAGAAAAAAAACAGTGACAGAAACTGAAAGGCCAAAAAAGAGAAAAGAGTCCCTAAGACCTAATGAATCCAAACTAAACACCTCTCCACAGAAATGTCAAACATTTCTCTTAGCACAAAACAAGGCTTAAAGAATTCTCTGCTTTTGTCTCTGGGCTAATTCCTTAAGCAGAGAGGGGGATTTTCCTCTGGGAGTGTTATTTCACAAAGAACGAAACAGCAAATAAACAAAAGACCCTCAAAGAGAGAGAGAGAGTATAAATAAAATTCATGACTCCTTAAAGAGTTTACACTGAAAGAATGTGGAGGATTATTTACAATTAAAGCACAGTCTCTAGAATACAGTTATTATTGAAAAAAATGAATGAGTGTATTTCGTTTAGTTCACAATAAAAGTGCACCTGGGTCCTCTCAGTTGGTTAAAATTGAGAAATCTCACTTCTCTCAAAACGAATATTTTCCTTTTCACATTCTTCCTCTTTTTCAGTCAATTACGATAGGTTATTTTAATTATTCAATTCAATGTTTTATAATTTTTAGGTGATGAATATTGTTATTTCATAGAAAATAAACTAGAAAAAGGAAAAGGAAAAGTCTCTCTACATTTTCCTATATTTAGATATGCGGAATTATTGAATAATTTTTTTCAAAGAGAGAATATTCTGTTAGTAAAAAAAAAGTTTTATCCGATAATGTATGCAGAAAGAAAGTTTGAATTAAGCAGAAAAGTAATAGGAAAGCAGGAAAACTTTTAAGGTCTCCCTTGTTTCTTTGCAAATCAAATGATAACACAATGGAGTAGGTTAATAACAGAAACAAGGTTAGATGAGGGGTAAGATGAACATTGAACAAATGCAGGATTTCAGTTCCAATCAATTAGGTAGACAGAAATGAATAGTTATTAAGATAAAGAAGCATAGGTTGAAGAAGCCACTTGATTATAAATTATAGAGCAATTAGTCCTCTTTTCAAGGCTTTTTTTTTCATATTAGGCATTTATAGTCTACCTCAAGCATGACCAAAAAAAAATACAACCCACAAAAAACCTAATATTGATAATGATGTTAAAAGCCAAGGTATAATAGTCATGTGTATACATATATATGCATATGTATGCTTACATACCTGGGTCTACATAGAGTGATATTTACAGGGGAAGGCTATAGCAAAAAATTGTTCTAGAAAGCTTATGTCTCAAGTTTAGGAAATGGGGACAGTATTTTAGCGCTTGCAATGGTTACAGCAACCTTTGGATTGAGTCTTATCCTGCCAGGACTGCCTCAGTAAAATAGCTGAAACATTTGGCCCCACAAGATTAAAAGAACAGTGCTTATATTTAGCATCTGCTGCCCCCAACTCAAACTTTGCTACTAATAAAATTCAGCTCTATGGAAAAGAATTTGAATTCCAGCTGGGCAGTTTTCAAAATAAGATGAAGAGTTAAGCAGGCAATTGGTGTGTATTTAGGGCTCAAAACACCTTGCCTCCTAAGAAGTCTTGAAGGAGTTAATCCCTTCTCAAGATAATCCAGTAAAGAGCATCCTGCATTATGATGTTAAAAGCAAGGATCAGTGCTGGGGGAGTCTAACAATAGGACAGGGGTGCTTTTCAATCCCAACCACATTCTTCCCAGGTTAGAAACAGAAACTGCTGTTATTCCAGTTGAAAAATAGAACAGGGTTTTCTCTTCATGTTAAATATTCAGATATAAGGAGGGGAAATTAGCTAATCTATTATATCACCCCCACCCCCATTTTTCTTGGTGCCTCTTCTCATGACTTTCATGTTGACACTATTCTTATTAAAAGGTCAGATACAACTTAAAATTCAAACAATTTGAAACCAATTTTGATTTCATATCAGAATTCTTTTTTTAATCAAATTGCATTCAAGTAATTTTCCTATAATAAATATAGTCAATAAAAGTTATAAAAGCCACTACATACAGTTACCAAGATTATATTCTAAAAATGCTTATTTGGCTAATTTTTCTCTTACGGCATTAAATTCCATTTCACATTCTTTCTTAATCAGTAATAATTGTGGTGTGAATTTCATTTTGGTTTTTGTTTTTTAAAGGTCAACATATATAAAATATTTGAATTTCTATAAGAAATCACAGATTTAAAATTTTAAACATGTAAAAAATACAGGCAATTTATTAGGCTTTAGCTGGATCATTGTTGAATTCAATTTATAAATTAAAAGTGCTTTAAAAGTAGGTGGCTTTTAAAATATTTTAGAAGAATATTGTTTTTTTTTAATTTTGTAAGAATACTGAGTCCATTGCTTAGGCATGTAGCTAGATGAGATTTTGGCAATATTGGGATTTTTTTTTTCTTTTACCCATAATGTGAAGAATTTTTTTAAAGTTCACTTACTAAGGAGTTTTGGTCCCCAAAAATATGAATTAAAAAGAGAGGACTCAAAGAATAAGATATAAACAAGCACTTTTCCAAAGTGGATTCTACTTTGGGTCATGCCTGAGTCTGAAGTCTTAGAAGGAGAACTGAAAAACTAGGGGGCAGAGGGCAAGGCAAAGAAACTGAAGGTAATGCTCTGAAGACAAGGAAGCTTGGGGCTGACAATCATTTGATTTGGATTCTGGGAATAGAGAGAAACAAACAGGGATCTAGAAATATTTGTAAGATAAAGTAGGGCACCACAATAGGACGAGGATACACAAAGTGCTCCTTTAAAATTTAGTCAAATGCTATAAAATATTTTGAAGAAAAATTAGGAGTTACTGTTTTAAACCAAATTAGGACATTTTAAACTTTCAATAAAAACCAATAATACCTGAAGTTAAATAAAGCCTTCTAATAACAATAACATTTGAATCTCTGAATATGCTATCAAAAAGAACTCTCTTACAGGAAAATTGACAAGTGGAGCACTTTAAAGCACAAAATTTACAGTCTAGTAAAAATTTCAATTATACGAATTTAAAACAAACAAACTTTGTTGTCCAAATGTGAGCAACAAAATTGGGTAAAGAGTTATAAGGACTTATGATTTTTTTCTGGTCTAATGGTCTTTTATGAGAGTTTCTCAGGCTTATGGTAGCAAATCATCTTGGATATAGTCAGTAGTCATTTCTCTAATTTTTTCATATACTGCCCCATTTATGATTTGTGAGTATCACTGTCAAATATACTTATCCTCTCCTTTTATAACTTAATAATCAAGCAGAAGTTTGATACCTTGACACTTTTAACCCCAGTAAACCCTAAATGGACAATGAGAGCAGGAAATATCTCCATTTGTTTTTGTTTTTGTTTTCCCAGCACCTAGAATAGTGCCTGGCACATAGTAGTCCCTTAATAAATGCTTGTTGATCGATGGCTAGATTAGAAATCCTCTCCCATCTGAGCTTGTAGCCACACTAATGAAGACACCCTGACTCGTGCCACCAGTAATTCCATTTTTGCAGTTATGGACAGGAGCATCATATATAAAAACTACCAAATTCCCTGATTCTGGACACTAGGTTCCCATAACCCCACAGAAAGTTGGACAATTCATAACAGACTATTTCTATGCCTGAATAAAGTGGCACTAGGCTGAGGAACTCTTTTACTGCAGATGGTATCCTGAATATGCTTTTGTTGTTTGTCCTTTATTTTCAAAGAGGACCAGTGACATCACAGGTGATGTCTTGACTTGTGTGTGAATCGGATTTAAGTGAGACAGAGTTGCACAAAGCTATCAGCCTTACTCTCTCTTCTTGAGTCATCAAAGTTGAATGGCAGGACAAAAGTTAGGATGACTGGTGATGGCTCAGGATGCAGTGGATGACCTTGGCATCCTCAGTATTTCACCAAGCTCTAAGCTCTCCACAGTTCCTGCTTCAGCCACCTTCATGGCCATTTGAACAAATTGCTGTCTCACCCATTCTTCTGGGGAAAGTCTTCACATGCTTGGGGTTTACAACCCCTAACTCATCAAGGGGTTTGAGGCTTTTCAGTTACCCTCACCCTGGTTTAGCCTATCTGCTGAGATAGTTTTACCAGGGTCTGGCTGCTGCACATGTTCCAACTTCTTGAAGCCACAGATGAGAGTTGGGTGAATCAGGTGGACACCAAAAATGGATGACCAGCTCTGAAAAAGGCTTGGCAAGCCCTCACACCTGAAGTGCTAGTCCTCCTGAAAACCCCATACACCCCATGTTCTTAGGGTACTTTAAGGAGCTTCATGATGTCTGCTATGACACTGGTCTCAGGTTCTCTTATCAGAAAAGAGAAAAAAGTAGTGTGGGGGGGAGGGGGGGTGGGGGAAGTACCATAAATGAAAGATAGAGGTTTTTGGCTTCGGAAGAAAGGGTGGAAGGGGAAAGAGGATTTCCCTTTTGTTGTGAAGGGAACAGGTATTCCCTAGCACAGAGAACATACACTACAAGAATACTATGTATCCTGTAAGTGTTCAATAAATATTAATTGAGTGAATCTCCTTAGCAAAATTAAGAAAATAAAGGTGAAGAAACTTTCTTTAGTTAAGATGATGATATCTGGAGTTCATAGCTTAATCAATGATGATTTGCAGATTCATTATCCTCTAACCCTAAGTCAATGCTGCCTCTGCTTAGTTATTTTTAAACCTTTATGGGTACATAAATATTCCTCTCCTTAATGAGAATGAACCTGTAGTTTACTATTAACTTATATTTTATTCACATGTGTTTTATGCCCTCCTTTTCCCATCCTCTTTTCCTTCCCACCTCCTCTCCTTTGTTTCCCTTCTTCCCTTCCTTCCTTCCTTTCTCTCTTTTTCCTTCCTTTCTTCCTTCCTACCTTCCTTCCTTCTTTCCTTCCTTCCTTCCTTCCTTCATTCATTCTGTCTGTCCATTACAGAGCTAGAACTAAGACTCACATCTCCCACCTCCTAATACAATGTTATTTCTACTCAACCGTGACGCTTCGTGTACTGTAGCTGTTAACCTACTGATGCCACCAAACAGTTCATATTCCAGCCAAACTGCCTGTCCTGTATTCCCACTGATATCTCTGACAATTTCCAAGCCTCTGCTCATGCTGTTCCTTATGCCTGGGGATCTGCCACTCATCTCATCTGCTAAATCCTTTCCTTGAGGCCCAATTCAAGTATCACCTATTCCATAAAGCCTTCTCTAACTTTTCCTCATCCTTGCCTCAACCAAAGTATTCTCTATACAAATTTCTTAACACATATCCTGGATCTCTCCTTGGCGCTAATTTTAAACATCTTTATATCATAGTTACTTGTGAACACATCTTTTCCTTCATTAGATAGCAAGTTCCCTGAATTCAGGATCTGTTTCTTATTTTCCTTATTCCCAATGCCTGGGATTGCATGTGCTTAATGTTTATTGAAGGGTCATCTAGGTGGCAAAGTGGATAGAGTGCCAGGTCTGGAGTCATGAAGACTGATCTTCCTGAGTTCAAATCTGACCTCAGACTCTTACTAGCTGTGTGATCTTGGGCAAGTTACTTAACCTTGTTTGCCTCATTTTCCTCATCTGTAAAATGAGCTGGAGAAGAAAATGGCAAACTACTTACAGTGTCTTTGCCAAGAAAATCCCAAATGGGGTCAAGAAGAGTCAGATATAACAGAAAAATGACTGAACAACAATAATATTTGTTGAATTGATGCTGGATAGTATAGTAATAGTTTTTGCTCCTGTGCTCCATTCTGTATCTCTCACATATCAAAGGTCGTGTCTTCTATACATTTTTATGACCTCAAGTTGCATTTTCCTTATAATAGAGAAATCACTAGTATAATAACTGGTGATTGTTACTCAATATTGTTAGAGATTAACCCCATTCGTGTACATGGAAACTCTAATAAGCTCTGATTTAAATTTAAGTTTATAGTGCTTATACTCAAGAAACTTATATTAAAAGATTAGAAATATTTTCAAAACATTATCCAAGCACTATATATCCAAATGAATGCTAAATTTTGAAAACTCATTGAAAAATTATAACAGTGATTGAATCATTGGCTCCAAACCATTTTTAGAGAGGGCTAGATTTGGAGTTAGATGACCTGACCTTGGCTCTTCAAGGCAATTAACCATTTTGGTCCTCAATTTCCTCAATTGTAAAATTAAGGGATTGTATTAGACTATCTTTAAGGTCCCCACATATTTTTGCAAACTTCATGCCTCTTTCAACACTGCTTTTTATGGTATTTTCTAGGAGATGCGTCAATGTAGTAGAGTCTAATGTGTTTTGTCCTGGACAGATGCATCTCTCTACTTTGGCAGGGGGAAGATATCCCAATACAACATTACCTTCGTTTTATACCCTAACATCTTTCTTTTGGCCACACATAATTGGAAATTATGAAATCTATTCAGAAAGCGACTACACGACCTATTCTTCTGAGTGTACTCACCCCTTCTGCAACCCATGAAAGTTTTCTTCATAAGTCCATTTTTTCCCATGAAAGGGGAACCTGTATTTACTTCATGGACTCAGCATCAGGCATCTAATTCTACTTCTACAGGCCACCCTGATGGGGTTATCTGTTCTCTCCCTATTTGACAATGTAATCCTTCACACCCACAGGACAGGTCTGCCTGAGCTGTAAGAAGCAATGCAGGACTCTACATTTCCCTCTCTTCCCACCCCTTCCTCCCAATCAGATCCTTTCCTGTGGCAAGACGCAGAAGAGCGTTCATGTAAGGAGGGGAACTCCCCAACAAGTAAGAAATGCAGCCTTAGCTTCCAGAAGGGTCACAGAGTTGAGCTACTTCTAACATGTCACTGATAGGTTCTGAATAGGAAGAGCTGTCCTGTCACAGGAGATGGCCATATCTGGAATATCACCTAATATTTATTGTCACCCAGGAATCACACCTTCTTCAGAATATGTTATAGATCTTCCCAAAGACAAGCATTCAGAACCCTGTGCCCAGAGAGTGAAAACTTCCCCTCCACACACACCCCCACTCTGCCCGCTGCTTCAGACATGAGTGACAAGAATTTTATTAGTCATGGAGTCATCTACTGAGGTTATGCTACAGTGATTTTATTGCTGCCTAAGTGGAAAGCTTTATTGTTTATGTATTTGTTTGTTTTTTAATCATTCTGAGGCACTCAGATGGGTACTATAGAAATGTAAAGATAAATTGAAAAAAAACTTTGAAAAATTAAAACCACTGCAGAAATATTACAAGGGCATGGAAGCTAATTGGAAAGAAACTTACCTTTTTATTCTACTCTATTTTGAAAATTTGAAAATAGTCTAAGAGGTTTGATTACTAATAAATAATTATTATATCCTTTATTCTATAAGGAAAGAAAGCTAACCTTGATGCTTATGACATATTCCCTCTGTCCAAGTTTTGTTTTGTATATTGGCTGACATTTAGATAGTGGCTTTAAGTTTTGCAAAATGCTTTACTACATTATCTCATTGGATCCTTGTAACAATCTTTCAAGGTAAGTTCTGTGGGTATTATTATACCCTTTTACAGAAGAGAAAATAGATGCTCAAATAGGTCAAATGACTTGCCCATGAAAACAAAATCAGCGAATGTCAGAAGCAAGCTCCAAATCCAGATCTCTCCTGACCTCAGCTTAAGTATTACTGCTTCTAAAGGCATAAGCATGGGAGAGCTTCTATAAAATTAAAAAGTGATCCCATCTTATGTGAATATCTTACATAACTTTTTTGGGGGGTATCAAAAAGGGCATATGTCTCCTTTTCTTCAGAAATGTTGTTACACTTCTTTGAAGGTACTGTCTAAAATGCTCACTATGTGTCCCTTTTTTTCTAAAGAAGACAGTGCCTGTTAATCAATAACTTTTGAGGCATCTTATTTTATACCAATTATCCCAAAGACTTAACATTTATCTCCTTGGTACACAGCATATGTATCATTTCAAGTTTCACTTCTCAAGTCTGATAAAACTAATAAACCCAAACTGCCAGAGGTGGCACATTAAACTGGTAAAATGGTTTTCATCTTAATTGGATATGAGCACTGTTATCTCTAATAACCCCAGGATACTTCTAATTGCAGACTTCTCCCCCCCACCCCAACACTAATCTCATTGACCAGTCTTAATTTTTTTCCCTCTAAACCTAAACCTTAAAATGTAATGTACAGCCATTCTAATTTCAGGGCATTATTTCAGTATTTTTTTTTAAAGAATGGGGTATTTAGTTATAACTAAGCCAATAAAGGTAAAAGGGTTTATAAAAATGCATTTCTTGTTTAGTTCACAGAAGATGGGAATCGTAATAAGATAATATTGTTGACATCCAATAATGTCTTGAAAGTGGTTTAGTTAGTTGGCCGGAGATTCACCTCAGAACACCAACTTCTCAATTTTCAAATATTACTAGAAAACAATGGTCTGCATTGTTGAACGTTTTATTATTGTTTTAGTGTGTCATATGCCAGAATGGGTTATTTTAATAGTTAAGACATCCATAAATACTCCATTGTGCAATCTTTGCCAGATTAAAAAAAAAAGCTTTATATGTGTATGTGGAATCTAGAAATCGTAACACAGAAATTATAGCTAAGAGATGAAAAGAAGTGACAATTCCATTCATTGATATCCTCAGTTTGGGTTCTGGTAAACACACCGACAAACACACATGAAGTTTAACACTTGAATCAGCTATTCCACTACATCAATTTTAAATTAAATTTTTGTCATGCAAAATCAACCTCAATTTCTCTTTACACTAGTCTTCTTAGATTGGGCAAGCACATTTCTGGTACCAAAAAATAAGATGATAAATAAAAGTAGAGGGGTAAAGAGCACTACCAGGAAAAAAAAGGAAAAAAAAAACTTCTACTGAGTCTACAAACCAGTAATTTTTTTTCAATAAGGATAAAAATTGAAAACTGCATATGTTCTAATTGTCAGAAATTATTCTCTGTGACATTCACTGGCTGAAATGATTTATTTCTAACAGACATAATATTTTTCTGGAGCAATATACATTATAAGCTGAGGGTGGGCCTTCATAATTATTATTACTATTCCCATATAATTAAAAGCCTTTATGTAGATCTCATTAAATAATTATGGATGTGCAAAAGAAATGCTTTAAAATTTCTCAAATCCATAAAATGACAATTGAAAAAACTGTTCATTAATTTATATTTACATTTCAGGCAATTAAATTAGCAATACCTGGAATACAGATGAATGTAGATCGAAGAGCTTTTATAGAAAAGCTATAGTGACATCACATGTGCCTTTTATGCTGAGTTAGATAATTGTGACTGAAAGATAGCCAGTTTGTAACGTTTCTTTTTTCTTTTCTTTTTTTTTAAAGTAGAAAAGGTAGGGGTGTGTGTGTGTGTGTGTGTGTGTGTGTGTGTGTATTTTAAATTATCCATTTGTAAACCATTTGACTCTTTGGGGGGTTATTTCAGTTTTCTTTAAACAAAAAATCCAAAATTGTAAGATACATTAAATTATTATTACTTAATTTTGTACTTCATTATTTAAGATAACTTTAAAAATTATATCATGATGAGGTTTGTTCTCTCTTTTACACTGGGGATGGTGCTTGATCTTAGGTATGTTGAAGAAAATAAATTCCTTCCATCTTCCTCTCCCTTGTCACAATATTTTTTTCCTTTGGTCTAGATTACTAATTCATCAATCAATTAACATATTAATTAAGTTTCTGCTACATAAATTTCAGCAATCATTTAGGAAATACTACATATATGCATACACATCTATGTCTGTGCATGGGAGAGACAGAGAGAGACAGAGAGAGAGAGACAGAGAGAGAGACAGAGACAGAGATAGAGACAAAGATAGAGACAGAGACAGAGACAGAGAGAGAACTGATTGAAGGAAATTAATTATTCAGGGCAGAGAGGGAATAGGTTCTCATTTCTTGAAAAAAAGAAAATTTCTCTTTTCTCTTCTTTGACCCTAGATGACAAACTGTTTCCTCTCAAGAGCTGGGTTCTTCTTCCTTAGCAAGCTCTCTTCTCTACTGCCAATAGTAACATTCTTTAGAGAGATTTTTAGAAGGGTCTTTTTAAAAAGTCATCAAAGAAGGACTCAATCCTTGCCCACCTAGTAGCTAGCTGTCTTTTAATTCCATCAAGGGAAATTTCTTTATAACTAGTAAAGGGATAACAATGTGAAAACCCTTCATGGCACATCATTAAGATTTTAATACATTATTGTCTCTTATTATCTGTGCCCCTTATTATCTATGATTTCATCAACTAGGCTGTATTAAGGATCCTGGTCAATTCCTCCCTTCCTTCCCCTCAATCCATACACACACACACACACACACAGAGGCAATGCATCTATATACATATACACACATTTATGAAGAGATGGAGAGAATTAGGAATATATATATATATGTGTGTGTGTATGGATATATATATATATATATATATACACACATACATATATATCTATACACACACACACACACACATACATACCCACATTACCATATCTACATTATATGCATGGGTAGCTAGGTGGCACAGCGGATAAAGTGCCAGGCCTAGAGTCAGGAAGACCTGAGTTCAAATCTGGCCTCAGATATTTACTGAGTGACCCTGGGCATGTCACTTACTCCTGTTTGCCTCATTTTTCTCTTCTGTAAAATAAGCTGGAAAAGGAAATGGCAAATCACTCCAGTATCTTTGCCAAGAAAATCCTAAATGAGGTCATGAAGACTCAGATACAACTGAAACAACAGATCAATAACAACAACAAGACACTCTATGTATACGTATTTGTAGATGTATATTTAACACACACTCTCCAACTTTCATTTCTCTTTCCCTTGAAGGTCTGTATCACTTATCATCTACTGCCAATTCTGTTTTAATCAGTTTTTATATGTATATATGACCTGCCTCTATAATCAGATCTCACCCTTTAATTGTAGCTAGCACAATGTTATAGTAGGGAGGCCAGGTTGTTCAATGGAAAGTTCTCCAGACTTGGAGTAACAAGAGATGTATTGGAACACATCTGGATCCATGTTCCTATTCAGATAGGAACTGACTATTTGCCCATGCACCAATCTCTTAACTTCTATGAACCTCAGTTTCCTCATCTATAAAATGGACGTAGTTGTGCTACCTACTTCATAGTATTATAAAGAAAGCATTTTGGAAACTTTCAAAAGCTTTATAAATGTGAGACAGCACTAATTACTAGATAGAGAGTTGATCTTGGAGTGAAAAAATACCTAGGTAAGAATATGAACTTCCAGTCTGAATATGTACGTACACACAATATACACATGCATAGCATATATACATATACACACATCCATTATATATTTGTATATACAAATATATAGCATGCATTTTGAATAGACCTATGATTTCATCAGTGAGTATATTCCTAGTGAGGAATTTTCTCTACCAATGTAGATTGTCAGTTTCTCTATAATTTATAGTCTTAGAACTTTACCTGGGGCAAAAGGTTTAGTGATTTGCTCAGGGTGTCACATAATCAAAATGTGAACATCCATCCATCCATCCATCCATCTATACATACACTCATACACCTACATACATGTATATACATATACACACAGTGATATATACACAAATATACATATAAACATACACACATTCATATACATATTATACATCTACATATACACACATATATGTAGAGTCGAGGGAGAGTTCATTAGGATACTTCTAATCATCCCAGTTGTTGAAATATAAAGCATAGAGAAGGGAATGTTTAAGTTAATTTTATAGGTATTTATACATGTATATATGTATATATCATAGCTAGCATTTATATAGCATTTTAAAGTTTCCAGATTGCTTTATAAATATTTTCTCAAATATTACCTCATGAGAGGTAGATATCATTATTTTCCTCATTTTACAGAAGAGGAAACTGAAGCTTATAGAGGTTTAGTGTCTTGCAGGTGAGGTCACATGTGAACTTGAGGCCACAGGTTCCCCACCCTTGGCTTTTGCCTAAGGTCACAAATATGTTTGTGTGTGGGTGTGAATAAAATTCATTCCTATCTCTACATTACTATATATAATATACATTATTAGATGTAATTGTACATAAAATAATTTAATATAATACTATATATAATTTCATATTATATATGTGTATATGTATAGTCACACATGTGTGTATATATGTATATGTGTATGTGTACATATGTGTATATACATACCTACATACGTACATACATATATAAATTTATGGTAGCAAAGCTAAAAGGTAAGGAATACAATTACCATTTTTTCCATTTTAAAAATGATGAAACTGAGATTCATAGAAATTAAGAGGCTTGCACATGCTCAAACAAGTAGTTAATATTAGAGCCAGGGTTTAAATCCATACCTTTTTACTCCAAGTCCAGGTCTCTTTCCATTGAACCACACTGCTTCTTTACTATGCCACTATGGTAGCCACTGTGAGAGATTTTTTTCAAAAGTATAAAATAGGATTCATACCCTTAAAATACTTATAAGCTTAAAATGTAGTTGTGTTGGACTAAATAAAAACCATTCTACCCCCAAGATCTCAAACCTCAAAAGTTCCCTTCTCTGACCTTCTCTGTCTTTTACTCCCTCACATATTTCAAACCTTCCTTTTGCCCTTATGATGACTTCTAATCTCTTGACCTCATTCTATTCTCCTAATCTTTCAATCAGCCACCTCCCCTGTACTTGCTTTCCTGCCTAACCATGGTCAACAATTTCAACACTACTCTTTATTACCTTGTACTCCCTCCCTTCTTTCACTACTCCCTGTGTCCTTTCCCCCTGTTTCCAACACAGAATCATCTCCATTCTTGGCTCTCAGTCCCACAGTTGGGTTTCTATTACAAACTGGAAATCGACTGAGGAAGTCAAGGGAGATTCTGAGGTATAGTGAGAAAAGCTCATAACCAGGGGTCTAGAGAACAAGTCTAGTCTTGCCTTTTCCAACAACTTGCTCTGCGACATAGGTATCAGTTTCCTCATGGATAAGATGAGTGTTGGAATTGGACTAAATGATTTTTGTGGTCTTTTCCAGTTCAAAACTTAAGTGAACTATGTCTGTGCCATGATTTCCCTCTAACAAGTTTTAAGGGTCCTCCTTTGCCTCCCCAGGCAACATTACTCATCAAATCCAAAGAAGAAAGGAAGATATAAGTAGAGTATCTATGTATAGAGCCAATCCTCCTTCATGAGATGGAAGTACTTCCTTCCTAATCTCTGTGCAATTGTTTGTTGTTCATCCAAAGTAAAGACATTGAGACCAGGAGTATGAGAATTGAATGCAATTATAATACCTTGGCTTATAAACATTTTTTTCTTTTACAAATTCAAAATTTTCACATCTATTAGAAAGCAAGCATTATTTTTTATAGGAAAAAGTATGGTGCCTAGAAGTTAAACTTCTTGCCTAAGATTATTGAATTGGTCTATAACAGGATAAGAATTAAAATGTTCTAAACAGTTCCTTTTTTTTTCTACTAGGCAGTGTAGCCTCTACCACTATTCATAATCTTAAGTTCAGAGAGTAATAATGAAATATATATATATAATATTATATTCAAAAAGAAAAGTCTTCAAATTGATCAAAAAGTCATTATTGATAACTGATTAGCCTATGCTTTATCCTTCACTGGACCAACTATGAAGCCCAGCTTGTGGTGCTTTGGGCACAGCAAGATCTCAGTTAAGACTTACTAATTCGCCTGCTTTCTCCACCAAGCTTGACTGCAATAGGAAGCATCTAGAAAAACCTAGGGCCATGGATAAATCATAAGATCAGCTATTAGAACTAGAAAGGACTTAAAGGTTATCTTGGTGACCAAAATGGGAACCTTTGCCCCTGTTGCATTATGACATATCTCTAGTGAGTATGGGATCCAACAATTGCAGGGAAGGACCTTACCACCCTCCTTGAAATAGCTAAAGGTGGAGCTTGTCTCCAAGATAACCATACTTATCCTTCATCCATTACTGCCAAACATTCCCCTACTTAACCCTCTTTCTTCAGGTGTGCAAACTGCCAACATTCCTTCCTTTGAAGGATGTCTCCATTTAAAGTTATGACTTAACCTAGAACCAGGTAACCATGGCAGTCACTGTATAGATGCCATTGGGAAAATTACCTCCCTTGACTCCCTACCAGTGCACTACTTACTTTTCCATTATCTATTATCCATCCAAATTGGCCTTCTTGTTCTTCACACTTATACAAAACAACATTAAAATATACAATCATAAATAGGAAATTAAGGTGTGATACCATCTTTTAAGCAGAACTGTATAAAGAAAGAAGAATGGATTTATAATGAAGACTTTCTGCTGAGTTGAAATTAGAACTAATTTACCTTTGTTGTTTCTGCATTATATATGTGAATATCTATACTCAGAAAAGCATGACGATTGCTGAAAAGCTGTTCTGTGCACTGACTGTTCTATTTTTTGGTGGTTGCAGTGTGTCTTTCAATAAAATATATCTCAAAGTAAATTCACCTGCTTGGCTAGCTACATTGACCAAATACCTGAATAACTAATCACAAAACAAGTAATCAGGACAAGTCTACTATCTATTTACCAAAACATAAACTAGGACTTTTCCAAAATAATGAAGCCTTTTCTTTTTTGAGAGCAAAAAGGGGTTATTTTTGTACTGCTAGTAAATAAAAATTTAAAATCTTTTAAAACTATTGTTTGTTTTATCTTTAACTTGTTATTTCCTATTTTATGTTTTATAATATCTATAATATATTAGTATAAGAGTACATGTCTATAATTTACCTTTTTAAAAAATATTTTATTTTCAACTCACAGAACAAAACAAGCAACACAGTACAATAAAAAGATGATTGTATATGAAACTATAATTCTACCATGAACAACTTGCTATTTCCTCTAAATATATAACAGTTATCATATTTTTTTCCTTTTTTTCTTCCTTCCCTCCTTCCAACCTAAAGATGGTTACCATTAGACACACACACACACACACACACACATATATACACACATACACACATACATACATATATATGTGAAATTATTCTATACATACTTCTATTTATCAGTTCTTTCTCTGGATATGGATAGCATCTTCATATGTCCTTTAGTTTTAATTTGTGTATTTATAATACTCAAAATGACTTATTCTCTCAAAGTTATTCTTAAAACAATATTGCTATTACTATATACAATGTGCATGTATATAATTTACAAACAAATCAATATGCCTATTTTAAGGTTCATGCTCATTTTTTTTACTAATAGGAATTCATAATTAAAAAAAATTTGGAGACAACTGATTTTAATCCAGTCCTCCCATTTTATAGATGAATTAATTAAGGCCCACCCAGAATTACTCTGTGAAAGGTTATACAAGTAGTAAGCAGTAATCTGAATTTAATCAATAAATTCTGACTCAGAATCTTGAGCTCTTCTCATTCTCCCACACATAAGAATTTTTCTTCCTCCAGAGATAAAAATCACAGATGGATGATGGTGATAGATGGGGAGCAGAGAATCAGGGAGCTTAATGTTAGTGAACAGAGTGGCCTGGCCTAGCATGGGGTGGATGAAAGGATGTGTGAAGGAGATGTGAATAGAGGGGCCTGAGAGGGAGAAAGAAAAGGGAGGGCCAAAAGATGTTATTGCTGAACTCTGAAGAGGAGTCCTTGCCCCCCCCTGCTTATTTTCTGCCAAGTAAGAACATGAATAACTAGAAGGGCTGGCAGTTCAAACCTTTTATGTTTTTTCTTATACTGGGGAAGGAGGAGAAAGCAACTGAGCTATCTTACTCCTGTGTTCAAGTCTTGGGAGGTTTTGTTTGTGGGGAAGGGTAGGGAAACTTCTAATCCCTCATGTTATAGATATAGAGCTAGAAGGTATCTTAAGACCCTCTGATCTAAATCTTTACAGGTATAGAGATGCAAAGTGATTTCCTCAAGGTTGCACAGGTAGGACCTGAGACCTCTGACTCCAAATATGGCACTCTTCTTATTACACCATGTTAACTCCCTACCTTTGGGAAGTAGATGGAAATAAGCCCTGGCTATTATCATAATTTGCATGCTCCACTCCCAGAAATTACTTTTATAATGGAAAAAGAGGGTCCCAAAATCCTATTTATATAGATACTTGCAAAAGTATCCAAAAGAGTATTTTATTCCTAAAGTCAGTGGCCCTAATCTATAATGAAGACCACTTTCATTTAAGATATGTACAAAAATAAGATGTTAATGCATAGCCGTTCATCTTTATTTAGTTGTTATTTCTTTAGTTTTACCTGTTGACTGTACTGATCTCATGTGTATTTTATAGGCCATGAGATTATTTTTTAACATATACATATATAGCTACAAGCTTAAATAAAGGAAAACAAAACTGATTCAGAAAAACTGGCCCTGTGGGCATATCACTATCTTTCATTGTGCAAGATTTCAAAGCACACAATATTTCAGTTCATGACAAAGATACCACTTCTCCTTCTACTGTCTGTATAATTCGGTTAAATCTTGTTTGAGCCTGAATTATTTTGTATGGCTATATACATAGCCAGAATTCTCTGGATATTTACTTAGTTTTACTTTAGCAATTCCTTTTGCAGTTCTCTTTGAAAACACAGAAGATGTCTCCATGTAGATCACATTAAGATGACCCTATATTTAATATTTATTGAGTGTATTGCTTATATCCTATTGTAAGTGCCAAAAAAGAAGATATAGAAAAATATAGTTCCTTTTTTTTGCCCCCTAGCAGCAGTAACATACCTTCTAAGGAACTCAAGATCCTCCATCGGTCGCTCTATTTACATTTTCTTTCCATGGGTTCTATTTCCCCACTTAGAAAAAAAATAAGAACCGTTGCAGTGCACATACTGTGACTTGCACATAGCAAGCATTTAATGTATTTTGAATACTGCGTTTGTAGGAATTCATACTTAAGTGCAAACGTACACATTGATTGCGTAAATTTGATGAGAAATAACTTTCACCCTTGGGCTTTGCAAGACTGACATCAGGACTTGTAAAAGGACAAGGATTCTGAGATTAAGAAGCTTCTTACAGCAAAGCTAGAAATGAATCATCACCATTACTTTGTATAGAAAAATGAAACAGTACCTATATTATATAGTACACTTGAAGTCAAAGTAAACTGCATTTGTGATTGGTGATAGGATGCTGATGTTGATGAAATCCAGGGTTACTATCATAGTGAAACTTCTGTGTGATCCTTACTAATGGTATGGACCATCACGGATCTCTATAACTTGCATGAACACCAAGAATAGCTCCTAGCTCATCTGACCCAGGGAGGTAATCACAAAAAATGTTTTTACATCTATGACTAAAAAAAATAACTTGAACCACTTCTAATAGAAAATCTATATAATTCAGGGAACCTTTATATAGTAATAAATTCTACAGAAAGAAAGGACTGGTCTTAGGAATATCTGTAAAGTAGGCAAATTCATCAGGTTTTCCCCTCCCTACTGCTACCTCCTTCATCCCCAAAAGCCTTCAAACTCCAAACCTTAATTTTCTTACCTGAAATTGATTCTCTGTTATTTCACTGATATTAATATTTCCTTAACTGGCATAAAACTTAATTACTGTGTGCTTTAAAAGATGGCCTCTGTGTTGCTTAACACTTTTTTATTAATGACTTGGCTAAAGGTATAGATGTCATTCTTATGAAATTTGTAGATAATTCAAAAGTAGAATGCTTGTTTTTGTTTATCCTTTGTTTTTGAAGAGGACCAATGACATCATGAGGTGATTTCTTGACTTCTGTGTGAATTGGATTTAAATAAGGCAGAGTTGTACAAAGTTGTCAGCCTCACTTTCTTTTCCAGAATCATTGAAGTCCAGTGGCAAGACAAAATTCATAACCAGCAATGGCCTGGTATATAGTAGATGACCTTGGCATCTTCAATGTCTGATCAAGCTCTAAGGGCTACAAACACCTGCATCAGCCATCTTCATGGCCATTGGAGCAGATTGTTTTCATCTCCCCATTCTGTTAGAGGAAGTCTTCACATGTTTGGGGTAGATATCCCCCTAACTCACTTTTGAGGCCTGTTTGTTACCCTCAACCGGTTCAGCCCATCTATTGAGACAGTTTTCCTGGGTTGTAGCCATGGTGCATTCTATAGCTTGCTATAGCTTGGAGCCACAGGTGAGAAATGGACACCAGAAAGGGATGAGCTGAAAAGGGCTTGGCAAGCCTTCACACCGGAAGTGCTACTGCACTAGTTAATATATAGAAGGTCAGAATCCAGAGAATCTTGACAGGCTAAAAATTGGGCTGACTCTAATAACATGAAATATGGTAGGGATAAAGGCAAATTTTTTTTTCAGGAATTTGACTTCACAAGTTCAAGACAGAGAAAACTTGCTCGATCACAAATTTGTCCAAAAAAGATCTGGTGGTTTTAGTCAACTGCAAGGTCAATATGAGTCAACAGTGTGATATGTCAGTCAGATATGCTTGGGTTGCATTAAGAAAGGCTTAGCTTCCAGGAATAAGGAGATGATAGACCCTTTATATTCTGCCGCTGTCAGAGGGTATGTGAATTGTGTTCATTTCTGGGTATCCTATTTTAGGAAGGACATGATAAGCTAGAGAGCATTCAGAGGAGGGCTATCAGAATGATGAAGAGTTTCAAGTCCATACCATAAAAGGGCCTGTTGAAGTAATTAGGGATGTTCAGACTGGAGAAGGCTCATGGAGGATATGATAGGTATATTCAAGAACTAAAATAATTTTCATGTGAAAGAGGAGTTAATCTCGTTTGGTTTGGCTTTAATGGTAAAAATTAGTTATTGTAGGTAGACATTGCAACGAAGCAATTTTAGGTTTATAAAAAGAAAACTTTTTAACCATTGAAACTATAGAAAATAGTTTGCCTAGGGAGGCAATGGATTCCCCCTTTTGGAGGTCTTCAAGCAAAAGGTTGGATGACCTCTTTTCATATTGGTTGTAGTGGGGATTCTTTTTCATGTATTAGATGAACTATATGTCTACTAAGGACCCTTCTAACACTGAAATTCTCTGATCCTGTGAATTTCTATAGTTGAAAAAGTTTATCACCTGACAGCCAAATCTCTGATTATGAGCCTTTTTGAACTTAGCTAGGCAGATCTTTAATTATAGATGATACATAGTCCACCTCCAACTCCGTAAGTGAAACTTTTCCAACTCAGTGCCTGTCATAGGTTATGTTTTGCTAGCATAACCTTTGGGAGTTCAGGGTTGCCACTACGGCATGATGAGGAGTCAGAGTAAAAATTTATTGAAGGACTTCCTTCATATTAAATGTAAATTACTATTAACAGCTTAACAAGGGATCCAAGCATTTGATTCTAAGAGAATTGCAAATGTCAGACAATGGCAAGAGATTTTTTTGCAAAGGTAAGTTAGTGGATTTTTTGGGTAGAGGTGGGTTGTAGACATCTTACCTGTGTTTTTAAAATTATACTTTGATTCATTTCTTATAATTGAACAGTCTGGGACTGTTTTTCTATAGATACTGGTTTAGGATACTGAAAGGATTGTGAAAATTTTGTTCTAATTTTTATTCCCCCCAAAAAAGTGTGCGTGTGTGTGTGTTTTGTGGGTGCACAAAAATACACATGCAAAACATTGCAACAGAAGGGAAAAATTATGCTAAACTAGCAGAGCTTTGACTTTGAGCTGGGAGTGAAACTACATGGCCTAGCCTTCTCAGTAGGCATTAGGAGATGGGATTCCACCCTCTAAAATACTGACATGATGCACATACTGTTTCTTTGGCAGAAAGATTTCAAGCCCATCTGTTAAGGAGCAACATGCCAACCAAATGTGGGCTTAGCAGGATAGCCATTGGAATGCTGAAAGTTCCACCTAATCAGTACTAAGATTCCCTTAGTGCCAAGCAATCCCTACAGTAAGAGCACATGCTTGAGTACAAGAGATCATATTTGTTGATACTTGTGAATGAAGTACGATCAACAAACATTTAGATCATGTGCTCATCATATTTTCAATTCACCTCTATTCTTGGAATTTGGTAGGTAGTATGATAAATACTAGTAAACTTAGAGAGCTATTATTTACTCCTAGGCATTCATTCTTTCATATACATACATACAGGCATATATGTACACATGTACATATATATGCATGTATATATGTGTTTACATATAATAGGGCAGCTAGGTGGTACAATGGATAGATTGCTAGGTCTGGAGTCACTTACTATATGTGGTACCTTGAGCAAGTCACTTAACCTTGTTTGCTTCAGTTTCCTCATCTGTAAAACAAACTGGAGAAGGAAATGGCAAGCCACTCCAATATCTTTGCCAAGAAAACTCCAAATGGGGTCACAAAGAATCAGACGTGACTGAAAATGATTGAAAAACAACAACACAATATACCTTATTATATACTATATTATACACATGTGGCTATCTATATCTATATTGATATAAAGATAATATTTCTCTTTTTACCAAGACTAATTCCACACACAAATCATTCTCATTCTTTTTTATTCACAACTTCTTTTTAAGGGTGGTAATAAGGTAGCCATCATAGACAGAGATAAGGAAAATAAAGCATAGTCCATGAAAAAAAAATTACTTATTTTTTTCCCTTTTAATTTTTGTGAAGAGGTAGAAATCTGAACGTGTTAATTTCATGCAGTTGTTCTATGTTTTCTGAGACTAGGGAAAATGTAGTGTTATTGTTAAGGGCTTTTGGAGGCAATCAGGCCTGAGTAATATTTGAGAATTATGAGAAAATATAATACGTGAGAAATTATAGTCTATGTTGTCTGAATATGTTATATATCCATATAATGCAACATAATATATTTATATTATATGCAATATAAAATGTGCATATACACATGTAATACATCATATTATATATTTACAAACTTAGAATTATAATGAGGCAAATCTCCAAAAATTGTAAATTGTAGAACAGTTGTCGATCTGTACTGGTAGAAGAAGTTTCTTCACTAGGAATTCTCTATACCAAAAACTTCTATGAACTAAGTAAACTAAAGTAAGCAGAACTAGGAAAACAATATACATGTAAAGGAGAAAGGATCAGTTAGTGTGGTGAGCAAAGCAAAGAGTAGATAACAGAAATATGAGGTGTTAACATGTTAACAGGATACTAGCACCCAGACATAGCTTTATAATTGTGTGAATACTTTTCTCTGACAGAATAAAGTAGAAAAGCCTCATTGGACAAGTAAAAATTGGAAATACTTTTACAAGGCTTCAAATACTGAAATCCTGGATGAATTTAGGTAAGTCTTAACTGAGAGCTGGGAGAAGACATGGAACTTGACTTCTGAGAAGGAATTTTTCTTTTTCCCCTCACCCCAATTGATCAGTCATGTTGCTTTGAATCAGAACTCCTCTACCAGTAAAGCATCTATCAGGGAGCAGAGACATATATTTCAGATAGGCAGAAATATAGAGAGGCAGTAGCCCAAGGCCAGAAGCAACTTCAAGAAGTGGGACTGCTGGCAGCAGAGAAGGGAGCTGGCTATGGTCTCATGAGAAAGCTAGCTCTGACAATCAAGAGGTGAATTTCAGAAAGGAGAAGACCTAGGGAGCCCAGCTAATCAACTTACCCAACAGAAATGCTGTGCTCAGGGTGGAGCTTTGTGAAGACTCTGTAAGAGAGATAGTGCTTGAGAATATAAGTTCTCAAGTGCTGAAATGTAAGTTATTTTGGCTACCTTTGTTACCTTACTACCATTGTAATCTAAGTGTGTGACCATTTTTTCCCACTAAAAATATATGCATGTCAGGGAAGGTGAACCCTAGGTTAAGGGAGGGGTGGTTGTTCCATAACTAATGTTCTTACTATGTGACTTCAGTGTAGAAGCTAAGATCTAATTGCATCTACTAGATAACTGATAATAGGAAACATACCTGTGGAGAGTTTGTAAACTATAGTTTTTAGAGGTAGCCACTCACAAGGTAACCCTAGAAACTTTGAGGTAGCAATTTTCCTATGGGAGAACCAAGCATCTAGTATAAGTGCAACAGGGGATAAGTCCAGAGAAGAGGTGTGTACATATAGAATAAGTAGAACAATATAAATGGAAAGAACAACAGCAACAAAACCCTAAAACTGAACAAAGTTGGCCCTGGAGAGAGATAAGAAAATGCATCCCTCTACCTTTTGCAAGAGTTGGGGAATTATGGATTTGGAACATTCCACATACTCTCAGATATATATTTTCATATCATTAGCATGATATATTGGTTAGTTTTGTATTGCTTTTTTAAAAAAATCATAAGGGATAGCTCTCTGGGGAGGAGAAGGGAGACTGATACCTTTGGAAATGAAGGTGATGAGAAAACAAATGATATAGGAGGAAGAGTGGTGGTCCTATGGATTCAGAAGATCTGAGTTCACATCCTACCTCTAATAATGGCTATCTGTATGACCTTAAGTAAGTCACTTAATTTTCCTGAACTTTTGTTTCCTCATCTATGAAACCAGGGACAGGGACTATTTATCCTCTGAGGTCCCTTCTGGCTCTTGACCTATACTTTTATGATCAATAAAAAATGTTTAAAATTAAAAAGGGATTCTCTATACCGATAAAATTATAAATCCTGACCAAAAAATTCTACATACATATGAAGTGACACATACATACATACAAACATACGTACATACATAAACACATTATGGGTATATGCAGGTACATGTATGTGTCAGTCTCTCTCATTAGAATGTGAGCTCCTTGGGAACAGGTACTGTCTTTTCTTTTTGTATCCTCTACATTAAGCATGGTGCTTTGCACATAATGAGTACTTAAGAAATGCCTTTTCATTTATTCATTCAATCATTCATTCTTCATTCTTAATTCATTCATTTATTCTCTCACTCATGCATACTCACAACTATTCAGGGCTTCAATATAGGACTAGGAACAGCTATGTCAAAGCCTTTCTTTTCTCCTCCTTAAGCAGTCAGGACTAATGCCAACTTGCTCCTCCTTATGCCAATGCTGCCTCAGTTTCTAAGATGTCATTATCTAAGGTGTCTCTTTCCATTTCGGTTGTCATAGTGAGATATGCCCCTTGGAGGAACTGAAGGAGGGCCTAGAAGACCCAGAAAATGTAGCCAAGACTACAAATAAGAGCTTCTTCCCAAGAACATAAATTCATTAAAAGAAAAAAAAAAGGATCGGTTAGGCTAGGATTAGTAAGTGCCCCAAGTACAGGCACTATGCAAACTAAAAAAAAAAAAATACATATTTGCTTATTAGATCTCTTAATGATTAAATGAGCTTTTTAAATGGATACATCAAAGAATCGCAAATCAGATATCTGGTCTACAATTTGGTCCATTATACATGTTATGCTACTTAAACTGTACTGCAAACTGTCTTGAGTCCAAGAATTTATTTAACCATTATTAACTAAAAACATGTTAGTGCATTCCAAACGTATTTTGGAAACAATGGATTTTTGATGTGCACAGTGACTTCCACCATTTTGATCAACTTGTATTTAGGGAGCAGGTGGTGTCTGCAAGCGTAAATTGCAAAACTAGTGTTTATAGATGACAGTGATAATTCTGCCTCTTGTTTACAAGATTGCACTTAGTGGAGAGATTTAACCTAAACACGTCTCAGTGCAAACTGAGGAAATGTACAAACTTGGAAAGTTAGGGGGTATGTATGTATCCATCATATTGTGTTGTGGGTTGTAACAAACTGCTACTGAATGGATGTGTACATGAAGCAAAGGTTCCCAGTAGATAATAAGCATGTGCGTACTTTATGCATGATATAGGCTGATTAATATGTAGTAAAAATAGCTCAGCTCATCTCTACTATGAAAATGTCTAATGGAAATTGTGACTTCTTAGTCTCTTTTGCATCATTTCTGTTGAAATCATACTTTGTATGGTGGGATAATGAAGCTAATTTCTAAACTTTGTGATCACCAAGTAGAACCCAACTGAAATAAAGCTTCATTTGAATAGGGTTGATAATCAATAGCACAGTCTTATTTATAGAGTTAGAATTGGGAAGGTCCTGAAAAGTCAGCTGGTAATATGTTATCCTTTTATTGATCAGGAAATTGAAGCCTAGGAAAAATATAAGAAACTTGCCCAAAGTTATACATATGACCAGTGACTGAACGGGGATTTGGACCTGAGTTCATTTACTCCTAAAATCTAGTGCTCTTTTCACTTCCTCAAAAACCCTTGCCTCAGTATATAAATTTTCCTCTTAACTTTACACAAAATTTGACATCAGGGTAAAGAATCTCTGGTGTGGCTGGGTGGTGAAGGGGATAGAGTGCTAGGCCTAGAGTCAGGAATATTCCTCTTCCTAAGTTCGAATGACCTTAAACACTTACCAGCAGTGTGACTCTGGGCAAGTCACTTAACCCTGTTTGCCTCAGTTTTCTCATCTGCAAAATGACCTGGAGAAAGAAATAGCAACCATTCCAGTGTCTTTGCCAAGAAAACCCCAAATGGGGTCACAGAGAGTAGGACATTATTGAAAAACAATTGAACAAAAGACTCTATTTTCAAATATGTACATTTCTTAAAAAGCATGATCAATTGTTATGAGACATTTTTCTATCAATTACAGACTTATTTAACAGAAATTGGTATTTTTCCTCCTTTCTCTTTTCCCAGCGAGAGAATCAGAAAAATGAATGGTGACCTCTCAAAGACATGCAGGCTAGAACTGTGGTCTTCAAACTTTTTTTTTTTTTCATCATGTATGCCTATCATTAAAAAGTTTTGAGGGGCAGCTAGATGGTGCAGCAGATAGAGCTCTGGCCTTGCAGTCAGGAGGACCTGAGTTCAAATTCGACCTCACACACTGGACACTTACTAGCTGTGTGATCCTGGACAAGTTACTTAACCCCAGTTGCCTCACCAAAAATAATAATAATAAAAAAGTTAACAAAAAAAAGTTTTGAGCACTTATTCCCTCCCATATACAATATGTATATTTATACATATGATATGTACAGGTACCATGGCACTAATATGTTATATACATATATATGAATATATGTATATATTATTAAAAACAAAAAATCTAAATTCAAAAGGATACGATAAAAATGAAATAAGATTTTAAAATAGCATTTCATATTGCTTAACTATATGAAAACCTTTTTACTTGAGAGCAATGTGATTGAATATATTTCATTATGCTTTAAAATTTCAGTGTAACATTTTCTGGGGAAGCAATTCAAAGGTCTGGTTCAGTTCATTTTGATTTTGTGTTTTTATGGTTGTTGTAGCTAAAAAAGACACCTCACAAAAAACAGAGATCCAAATGGAAGAAGTGCAATGGTACCTGCACTTAATAAATCATGATACTCATTTTTCAATACTATCCACTAATTATACAAAGGGTTTTGCTGAAACTCAGTAAATTTCCATCTTCTTCAATGTCATTCAAAAACTTGTTCTTGCAAACTAGGAGGAAGATGTTATGTGTATTTTTAGCAAATGGGACTGAAACTCTTCATTTGGAAGACTTTAGGTTAGAACATTCTTTTGCAAGTGAGAGTTTGTATAGGTGACGACACATTGGATTTGGGTTTTTTTTTTACAACACAAGTTTAGATTTTAAATGTCTTACTAATTATAATGACTTCCTACTGTCACAAGTAAATATCTCAAGGCATTCTGCAGACTTCTCAAAAGTTTCATCCTTCGTGATAGCAGATGTAAATCCATATTTCAATAGTCTTGAGAATTTTGTTTTTTACCAACACCTTGTTAGATCTGATTAGATCATTATTGTTTTTACCTCATAACATGATTGATAAAGAGAAAAAGCACTAGCTTTACTATTTTATTGTTTGCTTATGCTAACATTACTAGGATTATCTTCAATCTGTAGTTTCTTTGTAGGAGACTTTTTTAGTCCCTTGTCCATTTGCTGAGGGGTATTTGAGTTAAAACTTGGTAACATAATCTACAAATCCACTAAACCAGAAACATATAAACTGTAATAAATGGCAATATTCTGAAAGCCAACAAGTAAGGGTTCCACTATCAACCCGTCCACATTATGGAGAGCACACTTTTCCCTGAGGATACCTTGAAGAACGAATATTAACATGACTGGTTGACATGGATTAAATGAGGAAGTCAGTGCCAATCTACATATTAAATATTAGCAAAACTTAATTTCCTTACTTTTTTATGAAAAAAGCACTATTGATATTTTCCCCATACTCCAGAGTGGAGACTAGATAGAAAAGAGAAGAGAATGGGAGAGAAGGGAGTGTTGGTATCCTGGAAAAGTTGTAGGACTCTAACTGCTTAACCTCATCTTACAGGGAGAAAATGGCACCTCAAACTAGAGAATGCTAAAGAAGTGACCTTGTGTGGTCTGAGAAATGGTATGTTTTAGGTCATATGATAGAGTTGGGGAAAGACATGAAGAACAGCAAAACATCAAGAAGATGGAAAAAAAAAACAACACCGCATCATTATTTTTGGTCTTTTTGACCCCTTTGACTCATAAACAACTAAATCATAGACTTGTGGCTCTAGAGCTGGAAAGGGTTTTGGAAGCCATTTTATACAATTGTCGTATTTTACACAAGGAAACTGAGGCCCAGGGAGGTGAAAGGATTTGCCCACAGTCACATAGGTAGTAAGCAACAATGTGAAATTTGAACCCAGGTCTTCTGACCTCTGAGTCAGTTCTCTTTTTACTGTACCATACTGTTACCACAATCAATCACAAGCATTTATTAAGTACCTACTATGTGTTAATCAATGTGCTAGGTGCTGGGGAGAATAGAAAAGTAAGAAAGGGCCTGCCCTCAAGAAGCTTATATTCATTCTACTGAGTGGACACACCATATTTTTATATGTGTAAGTGTGAGGTTGGAAACTCTTGTTCTATTTAATTTAGATACAGAGCATATCAATTTTTAATTGTATTGATATTGTATTTCAATTGTATGAAATACAGATATAGATGACAACCTAGACCCACTGTGGGATGACAGCATCAGAATTCTCAGAGACCGACAGAAAACCATACCTGTGGCTGACATGACGACTGCGCAGAGGGGGAAAAAAGCGACTTCCAGTATTAGGAGCCGTGAGTTACCCTTTGGCCCCACGTGCTCTCTAAATTTGAATCTACTTTCCCCAGGGACCTTGTGTCACAGAATATGTCCTTGGTTTGAAGGGAATGAATGTTTTGTGCCACCTGTTTCACTATATCACTATTGAGAAGGGATTAAGCATGTATATAGCACCTACTTGAAAAACGACTGAATGACAACTATGTGCAGGCACTATGCTAAGTGCCTTTTACACATATTATTTCATTTGATCCTCACAATAACTTTGTGAAATAGGTTTAAGTAAGTCACATCAAAAATGTTTTTGTTTTTGTTTTTGTTTTTCGGTAAAAGCTAAGTATATCGATTGGGTAATCAATATTGGGTAGTATACCAGATGGGGACTTGGAAGCAATTGTACTATAAAACTTCTAGCCACTCAGGGTTATCTCAGAACTGTATTGACAGAAGGAGTCAGCTGGTCTCTAGAGACCCAAGTGTAAGTGGGAGCTGGGAAAATGGGCCCGGGGGAATCGATTGCAGAACAGACAGTGATAGAGATACTAATAACTGGGGCATTCAGGAAAGATCTTTTGAAGGAGGTGACACTTCATTTCTCAAAGGGAACCAGAGATTCCAAGAGGTGAAATTGAAGACTCCACGTACTCCACTGTACTGGGGGTAGGGTGGGTGGACACACCCTATGCAAAGATATGGAGTTGGGAGAGAAATGCTATGTTTGGGGAACAGAAAGTCCGCCAATTAGGCTAGAACATAGTTTGTGAAGGAGGTTAATGTATGGTCTGCTTGGAAAGATAGGGCCGAAACAGATTGTTAAGGGATTTAAATGCCAAACAGAGGGATTTGTATTTTGTCAAAAGCACTGCAGTTTTTTGAGTAGAAGAGTAACATAGGCAGACCCACACTTTTGGACTATTAATTTGCCAGCTGTGTATGCCAGCTGAGGACAGATTCGAGAAGGAGAAATTGCAAGCAGGGACACTGATTAGGAAGATATTACAGTAGTTTAAATGAGAAATGAAGGTGGCCTGGACTAGGATTGTTGTGGTATAAATATAGAGAAAGCTGCTAATGCAAGAGACGTCGAGGGATGGAATAGGGAAGACTTGGCAACTTACTGGCTCTGGGAGGTGCTGGTAGCAACTGTGAGGCAGTGAGAGTGAAAAGTCAAGGATGCTTCCTAGATCACAAACCTGGGTGGCTAGAAGAACGGTGGTGTCCTCAGTGGAATAGAGAAGTCAAAAGGAAGGGTGAGGTCATAAGGGAAGATAATAAGTTCTGTTTTGGATTTGTGAGAGTCTCTTCCAAAAGAACCCATAATAATCACAAGGGACTTGGTAGTATCATAAAGTAGGAAGGGACCTTTAAGGTCATCTAGTTAAATACCCTTATCTTAAAGATGAACAAATTTATGCACAGATTAAATGATTTGTCTGAGGTCACACAGATAGGAAATGATAGAACTAGGGCTTAAAGCTAAACTTATTTGACTCCAAATCCAGGGTCTTCCCACTGTATCATGATTTACATCAGTGATATGAAAGAAAGGGATCACTGTGGGCAGCAGCTTGACTTAGAAAATCATAAATTAACATTACCTATGTTTTATTGTATTTTTATTTATTTCATTAAGCACTTTCTAATTACATTTTAATTTGGTCCCCAGTGAACTGTAGTGGGGGGGTTGGAGGGAAGAAGGGATTGTGGTTGACATTACTTTGACACCTCTCTCTCTCTCTTTCTCTCTCTCTCTCTCTCTCTCTCTCTCTCTGTATATGTATGTGTGTAATCTATCTATCTATCTATCATCTATCTTTGGAACCAATGATTACTTATTCAACGTTTTCTGTTTTCTTTTCATCCTTCTTTTAATAAAACTGTCTTCTATAATATTACGAAGTATGATTTTGTAAGTGGGGAGTTGGACACAATGTATGGGAGAGGGTATTAAATATACATGCATATATTTTCCAGGATTTCCAGGGTGGATGGTATGAGTCAAGACAGTGAAAAAAAATCACCCATTATGTAACTCTTGTGGTAGAGAGTTCTCAAAGAATTGTAACATGCTTTGGAGGACTTTGCACATTTATTTATGATTAAAAGACTCACATTATATGTGAAAGCCATTTCTACATCAACCAACTTATCATATACTGCTTTAGGACAGCAAAGTGGCCAAAGATTGATGCCCACCAGCTTTTGCTACTGTCGGGTCAAGGCACAACCTAGTAAACAGAATGACTACTAAGATACTATTGCTTTGGTCCTTCCTTTACTCCTACTGTGAAACTGATAATCAAGTCTGTCTGTTACTTATCTCACTAGGATATTGTGAACATAAAGCAAAAGCTTTTAATCACCTAAAACCTATCATGTTTAAAAACATTATTTTTCCTATTTCTTTGTCATCTGCTTTGTTTCCCAACATTTTCAGTATACAATACTCAACAAGTATTTATTATATACCCTACTATGGGCAAAACATTGTGTTAAGTACTGCGGGGCATACTCTGTTTCAATGAGACAGAGCCACTGTCCTCATGAAGTTCTAGAAGTAGCCAGGTGGCACAGTGGATAGAGCACCAGGTCTGGAGTCAAGAAGATCTGAGTTAAAATTCAGCCTCAAATACCTATCAGCTATGTGACCCTGGGCAAGTCACTTAATCCTATTTGCTTCAGTTTCCTCATCTGTAAACTGGAAAAGAAAATGGCAAATCATTCCAGTGTCTCTGCCAAGAAAACCCCAAAAAGGGGCATGAAGAGTCAGATAGGACTGAAAGATTGAATCACAAGGGTGAAAACACATACATACATAAATATATACATAATTAAGTATAATATAAAGCAACACATGATAGGTGTCTAAGAGAGGTACAAGTAAGTATTATTACCAGGCCTGAGGATAATATAGTCTCAAGCCTTCTGTTTTGCTTAGCTTCCCCGGTTTTGGGGGGATAATAGTTCTGCCTAGGAGCTGATCCTTTGGTCTGAGGACTTTCAACTTTTATTTTTCCTAATCACTGAACCTCAACTGAAAGCGTCATGCCTTCTGTACTTTCTTGGCACTTGATGTATCTTGGCTCTCTGAGTTCAAAGGTCCAGACCTCCTGATGCCAAGGAGGTACCTGATGCCCTTGCTGCCTGAATGACCTTGTATTCACTTTGTATATATTTTGTGCATACTAATTTATGTACATGTTGTTTCCCTTATTCGAATGTAAGTCCCTTGAGGGCAGGGATTACTTCACTTTTGTCATTATATCTTGGCACATAATAAGAACTTAATAAAAGTGCATTGATTAATTTCCTTCCCCCCCCACACACACTGATTTATTTTTGGCTTCTGCCACTATAGCTGAATGTCCTCATCTGTCATTCTTTACCAGTCTCTTATCTCTTCTTTGTCTTTAAAAGACTCCAGATACTAATATACTGACAAGAAAGAACATATATATATACATATATATATATTCAGAAATAATGCACAAGAGTAAAGTAAGTGGAAATGTGAATAAAAGACTAGCCAGTCCTTGATTAGATAGTACTTCATTTTTTTGACTTAGTTATCTAGCTACAGTTCCCTGTGCCAAACTTTACCCATCCTAACTCTCTTTAGACTAGAATGTGTGGGGGAGGTTGGAGAGAAAGCATCATCACACATAATGATAAAAACAGATAATAATAATAATAACAATAATTTATATGTACCTACTGCATGTTAGGCATTGTGCTAAGTATTTTACAAATATCTCATTTGATCCCCACAACAACTTTAGGAGGTAGATGCTACTAGTATCTCCATTTTGCAGTTAAGGAAACTGAGACAAACAGATTAAGTGACTTGCCCAGGGTCATACAGCTAATCAGTGTCAGAGGTCACATTTGAACTCAAGTCTTCCTGTACATTAACATTTATATCATCACCTCAAACACAGAATTAAACATCCCTCTGGAAGAAGTAATAATTTCCTTATGTAAAACATTAAGTTTCAGGCACTTCAGGCCTGTTGGCCTCAGTAAAAAGAGGAATTAAACTCAATGACCTGGGTAGGAAAAGTAAGTGGGAGCCATTGAAGAGTTTTGAGTAGAGGAATGACATGGCTCTCCTAAAAGAAGATTAATCTAGAAGTAGTGTGAAGTGTGGATTTGAGGCAGGAAGACATGTTAAGAGGATTATTTGCTATAGTCCAGGCAGACCATAAGGAAGGTCCATATTCTTCTGGCTATAATAGCGGAGAGGGATGGACAGATGTAGCTGAGTGGATGATTTAGAGGCAGAATTGGTGTGGTGGACAAAGCATAGGCTTTGGAATGAGAAGACCTGACCTTGACTCCTGGCTCTGCTACATTTTGTCTTGGGCAAGCCAATTAACCTTTGGTGGGGTTCTCCATTTCCTTATCTGTTAAAGGATGGGGTTGAACTAGATTAATCTCAAAGGTCTCTTTCATTTCTAAATCCTATGATTTTATGATCATCTGATAGGATTTTATTGGATAAGACAGTTTGGCAGATGTTAACACTGTCAGAAGCAGATCTGAGGAGAAATATAATGAATTCATAGAAGCAGTATGGCTAAGTAGGTAGAGTGCTGGGACTGGAGTAAGGAAGACCTGGGTTAAAATTCTGCCTTTAAAATTCTGGGTTAAAATTAGCTGTGTGACTCTGGGCAAGTCATTTAACCTTTTGATAAACTTACTAGGACTTATCTACCAAGTCATACCAAGTGGATTGTTGATTAGAATGGCAGAAAGAATTACCAGATTGGAAATATCCCATTCTGACAAAATCATAGACCTTTTGCATATTTGGGCATCATAAATTCAGTTTTGCTTATGTTGAGTCTGAAGTGCTTATGGATTATTCAGATTGGCATTCAGAGATAGATCAGGGCTGGAGATATAGATTTGAGAATCATTTACAAAGAAGTAGTATTTTAAATTAGGGAAGTAAATAGGATTGCTAAAAATAATCATGCAGAATAAAAGAAAATAGAAGAAGGCCTAAGAAAAGAATGGGGGGGGGGGGTAGTCATTTTAAGAGACTGGGAATAAAACAGGGAGAGAGTTTGCAAATTTTTTCTTGGTTTATCCACTGGCATTTTACAATATCTCATTCAGGTACCTATTATTGTCCTATTCTGATTGAAGCCTCATTATGCTCTGGTAATGACCCTGGATTCTCAAAGTGGATGCCAATAGATTGTCATTACTAATCTGGAAAAGCTTTAAAAATAGGGCTTTCAATAGGCAGTAGGATTATCTGAGAACCAGCCTAAGTTCGGAAAGGTTCATGTCCAGAAGGTTAGACTATAAGGGATGAACTTTTTTTTTTTGATTGTAACAGCTCATGAAAAGTATCTCCTAAAATGCTCATAACATATGTAGTGGAATGTACTTCATACCTACAGTGATGAAATCACAGGCCCTTTGAAGTATTGAATTAAATATTTTATTTAGGATAAAAGTCAATAAATTGAAAGGAAGATTATGTATTTAGCTTTAAAGGAAATGATTTTAAAAGACTTTTCCCCCCTTGGAAATTAATTTTTTAGTAATGACTATGCAAAACTTTTCCCTAATAAATTAGGATGTTCAGAGACAAATGATATAGAATAAAATGTATGGGACCTATTAGTCATACTTAAGCTGATCAAGTTGATCAAAAAAATCCAGCAAAGTTTTAAAATGTTGTTGTCTAATGGGATGGATTACAACTCTAAGCTTTAAATGAGATAGAGAAATAAACATATTTCTTGAAAAATCGGTATGTATAATTAGATATGCCTTTCATGTACTTCCAAAGAAAACATCATAAATAAGAAACTTCATTTCTAATAAGGTGAAATCAAACAGTATCTCTTGCTATAATTTGTTTCTTTTGTCTCATCATTGATATAATGAGTACAGAGGTTTTTCTAAAGTTTCTGGAAGAAAAGCATAATATTTAATTCAATAACAGTTTACAGAGTGTTTGAAGTTTTGTTGTGTTTGTGGTGCTATTGGTTCTCAGCCATTGTAAATGGTTCAATCATTCAGGTTTTATATTGGCATTCAAACTCACACTACTGAATTGGAGCTTTAAAACACTAATTTTACTTTTTTTGGGGGGGAAGGTGGAAGTTGTTGGTGGTAGTGTTGCTGGTAGTGTTGTTGGGGTCAGAATCGAATCAAGTGAAGAAATCATAGGTTGTTGCTGGAGATTCCAGCATTACCCTGGGAACTTTTGGTGATGTCCAACCAGCTCTGACAATAGAGATAGTCTTAGCTGAGGAGGAGATAACCTGTAGAAAAAGAAAGCAGCTACCTACTTATGATTTAACAGGCGTTGAAAAGACCTCTTGACCAGGTGCTTTGTAGCCTAAAATGCTACTATTAGCAGGTCAGTACTTTGGGATGTTTTCCCTGTCTCAGTAACTTGAGAAAGAGTAACTTATTAAATTCCTTACAATTTAGGATGAATGAATGTATCAGATCATTCCCAGCAGCTATTGTGTATGTGTGTGGGTGTCTGTGCATGTGTGTGTGTGTGTGTGTGTGTGTGTGTGTGTGTGTATGTGTGTATGTTGGATCTATTGTTGGGTTGGGGTTGGAGATAGTGGGAACACCTGAAACGGGAGAAAAAGACAAAAAGTGTTAGAATGGGGACACTAAGACAAAGTTTGCCTTCTTCATCATTTCACCCAGGGCCAACCTTGGGGTCAAGATTATTTTCTTTAGGGGCAGGTAGGTGGCACAATGGATAGAGCACCGGTTCTGGATTCAGGAGGACCTGAGTTCAGATCTGGCCTCATACACATAACACTTACTAGCTATGTGATCCTGGGCAAGTCACTTAACCCCACTGCCTAGCCAAAAAAAAAAAAAAAATTACTTTCTTTCATAAGTCCTACTTCCTAAAAAGAGGTGAGAATGGCAAACAATTATGTGATTTCCTTCACTGAAAAAATAAAACATGCAATGGGGTAAGCATCAAACACTGCAAGAGTCATAGTTTTATTTAACTAGGGCTCTGATAGATCTAATGTGCTGTAATCATGTTCCCAAAGGATCTCTCATAGCCTATATCTCCTAAGCTCTATGACAACTACTCTAAATACTTTATTTCATTTCTATTGTCCCACTGTACCAAGTACAACTTAATAATTGTTGACTGATTGGGAAATTGGTCATTTTTAATGATGGAATGTTATCATCTCCTGGTTTGGTTTGTAAAGTTAAGGTGAAGTTGAGTGGAGAGTTGAGGTGAAAGGTAGTGGAGAGGGTCTTAGGTTGAGGTACTCATAAATGTTGTAAAATATCTGCTAGGTTGATATTATGGTTATAATGGCCCCATATCCTATTAAAGCCTATTTAGTCCAGAACATTTTTTTTTGGGACCAGGAACATTTTCTCAAATCTATGTAACCTCTTTTAAAAAACATGTTTGCTTGCATAATAGCTTTAAGAAATGTCTGGAATTAATTTGTTTACAGGAAATGGGTTTGTTGAGAAGGTTTTTGAGGACATATTTCTCCAAGTTTGGTACAAGTTCCAAATATCCTGATTTTTTTAAATTATGATTTATTCCCCTTGAAGACATTAATATAAACACACAAATAAACCATGATATAATTATTTAAGTGGTTGATATGAGATGTTTATGATAAGAAAAAAATCTCTTTTTCTCATAATTTCCTCTTGACTAAAAAAATATAATTAAAAGTCAGTTGTGAAAATAATTACTAAAAGGCAGATCTCATAGTTTACCTTTAATAAATGACCTGTGGGTTAAGGATGAGAATCTTTGCAGTTTCATAATTATGTTGTTGAGGTACTCAAAAATTCTTCAACTAAGAACCATTTGTAGGACTGGGCTGTCATAAATCAAAACGTGAAAAATATATTTAAGTATGAAAAATCCTAATAAACCATATGCACAACAATTTAATTTTAAAAAATCTTTTGACTTGGCTAATTGGACACATCTGACTGGATACATGGTATTGAAAAGATAAAAAAAAATGGTTGAGAAGGAGCCTATTTTATGATCCTAGAAACATTGAGCCATAAATGAGGCATTGACCCTTAAAAAGAAAATCAAGAACTTACTCCTCTCCTACTATTTTATTGTCTTTCATGCTTGTAAATAAATGTAGTTGAAAGTATGTGGTGTTGATCTCAACTGCGGGAAAAGGATGGATAGAGATCATAGATCGTAGATCTAGATTTGGATGAAACCTCACGGGTCCATCTAATCTAAGCTCCTCATTTTAAAAATGAGGAAACTGAGGCACAGGGAGGGTAAGTGACTTTCCCAAGTTATATAGATAAGTATCAAAGGTAAGAGTTGAACCCGGGTCTTTTAACTCCAGAATCAATGATCCTTCCATGATTTTAATAGAGGAAACTGTTGATATAGAAAGTTTGTCTGCTGGAAATTTTTGTGGACTGACACTTTTTTAGCCCAGATCAACATGGCTATAATGAAAATGATCATTTAAAGCAAACAAATATAAAGCTGTTAATGTCAGGCTCACAAACCATTTTAACCTCCAAGCCATCTTTGAAATGCTGTTTGAATTCATATACCTGAACTTTGTACAGGTCTGCTAGTTTCATCTCTCTGTAAGAATTGCCTAATACATCATTTTCTTTTTCTCTCTCTCTCAAGCTCCCAGCATCACTCTACTATTGCCAGGAAAGAGGTAGGAACTCCATCACTCTTTGCTTTCAAGACTACAACATCAGTGATGATGTAGTAGAGGTAAAAATCCTAAACTTACATTTACACTGTTTCTACAGGAGGTACAATAATGCATTCAGGTCACTTCTAGAGTCCAGTCAGAAGGCCAGAGCAGAGGAGAGAAGTTAGCAAATTCATTAATTAGGGACTGCTTTGCACTTCTGCTGTCAACTCTAATCATTCCTCTGGGTCTAAAGTCTTCTGCCTTCATTAGTGCCTGTCAGTAAAATATAATGTGTTTGAATTCCTACAAGTACATTAGAATTTCAATGAAGGGTTCGGTGACATTTTTATCCATTGGCACATAATCAAAGCATAGGACCTTATTGAAAGTGATTATTTTTCATCTAAAACTGTTAACAGAACTGCACCACCTAGCACTGTAGTAGGTACTTCACATGTGTTCATTGAGTCAAATTGATCTCTAACTCATTAATTCACTAATGCCTCTTTCGTGTTTTGGACATTATGTTTTCAGTCATAATATCCACATCTATTGTATGACTTATCCCAACTCTCTGGGGAAGAAAGGATTTAAGGGAGATATTATAGATAGCTTGATAGTCTTCAAATATTTGAAGGGCTGGTATGCAGAAGAGTGATAAAACTTATTCTGCTTGGACCTAGTAGGCAGGAGGAGATTCTATGGTTGGAAACTACAGAGAGGCAAATTTTTTTGGAAAAAATTTCCTAACCATCAGTTATACAAAGATGGAATGAGTTCCCTTGGAAGATGGTGGCTTCTCCTTTCTGGAGGTCTTCTTGTGGAGACTGGACCAATTTTTGGAGACGGGAAGAAGAGATCCTTGTTCAAGGGGAAGGGAAGGAAAAAAGCATTTATTAAGTGCTTACTTAGTGCCAGGCACTAAGCTAATCACTTCACAAATATTATCTCACTTGATTCTCAAAGCAACCTTGAGAGATACAAGCGGTTATTATCCCAATTTTACTGTTGAGGAAACTGAGGCAGACCAAAGTTAACTGACTTGCCATGGGTCACACAGTAAATGTGTGAGGCTGGATTTGAATTCAGGTCTTCACGCCTCCAGGTCTAGTATTCTATCTACTTTGTCACCTTGCTGCTTCTAGGCAGGGGTGGCGCTAGAGGGTCTCTGAGGTGTGTATATGGTTATATGATTCTTTTCCTATTTTATTGGGTCAAAGCATCCTATATCTAGATCTGGATGGGACCTAAGATAACAAAGCTGAAACCCAAGGAAGTAAAATGACTTGCCTAAGGTCACTTAAGTAACTGTACTAAGTGTGATCTGAATTGAGGTGTTTTGACTCCAGAGGCTAGTGTAATCCCCCCTTCTCCCCCGTATACCTGCCCAGGCCACAGTGCTCACAGGGACTATTTGCATGACTTCTATTGAAAGGGAGAAAATAAACATAATATACCCTAGCTATATCTTTCTTATGAATTGCTTGGGGTCAAAACGCTTAATTCAATTCAGCTCAAGTCAATAGAAATGTATTAAATGCCTATTACTCAATCAATGAGTATTTATTAAGCCTATTATGTGACAGGCACTGTGGAGAGGTGCTGGAATGTTACCTTCTCATTCAAAACATGGCCCAAAACTTGGGTCTTTGAGGGGACTTGCATTTGATTCTATTAATTTGTGGTTTCTTCATTCTCTCTTTATGTACATTGTTTATATCATTAATTTGGACCTATTTAGATGTTCTTTAAGCAGCTCTTAATTTGTTTTATATATATATGTGTGTGTACATGTCAGCATATGTGTGTTCTATATCCTCAACTGGAAAGTGAACTCCTTGAGGGCTGGCAATATGTTTTCTATTTCTTTTGTTTCACCCTACAATGCTCTGGGCAGGATATACAAATCTTGACTGACTTGGTGTTATTTTTATTTCTATTCACAATAGACACTTTAGCAAAATCTATTATAAACCTGCAATCCATTGCGTACCATAGACATTGGAAATTTGGAGAAAACTCTCCTAAACACATACTTTCAGAAGAAGAAAAGTAATATTGTTCATTACTTGGAAAAGATTATAATTTCTATTAAATAAGATTTAATAGAAAGTACTAAGCATAGTGCATTTCCTCTAATTGATAGTCATTTAAAATACTTAGGTTTAATATAGATGTACTTACTATATGACCTATGTTTATAAAACAATGTATTAGTGATAAAAACAATAGTTTTACATTTCTATATAGTTTCTATACATTTCTATAAAGCCAATTAAAATAATTTCACATTTTTTAAAATACATGGATTTAGGAGAATTTTAAAATTAATGATGGTAAAATAGTCATTTAAGGAAATACTATGCAAGGTATAAAATACTACACTTAATAAATATAAAACCTAAGATGAGTTTCTGCATGTATAATTTATTTAATTATTATGCTACAGTTTGGAAACACAAATAGAAACTTCATTACTTCATGGGAACTCTAAATAGAACCTAAAAATATCAGTCCAATTCATTGTATGTAAACATGTTAAAATGTTTTCCTACTCCAACTATATAATGAATACTTGTAACATCATCTGAAAAGTTCAGAATGCTCCCATCTTTGCTTTCTTATTTGGCTTCACAAAATCTTTTGAGTTAGATAAGGAGTAAGTATTCTCATGTACTACCGGTGGAGAAACTGAGGCACAGAGAGGTAAGATAATTAGTTAAATGATCTCTTCACTTTGCAAAGTGGAAAAATATTTTTTTTTGCCTTGTCTTTTGCTTTATTTGGAGTTATGTCTGTTTGACTGGTTGGAGCATGAAAAGGATTATGGGATTCCAAGTCTGTTGATCTTTAAATGAAATGTGTGTATGAAATAATCAGCACTGAGGTGGATCTTGAAGGAAGTCTGAAGAATCTACTAGGCCAGGCCCTTAGCCAAGTAAGCTCTTTCTGTTTTTTCTCAGCTTTACATTGAGAATAGACAGCTGCTGTTTGCTGGTTAAATACTGAGTTGCAAGGATGAAATTTACAAAAAAAAAGACTTCAAAAATTTTCCCCACTGTCCGAACATGGGAAATTAATTGAGACAAATGTTTTTAGATTCAAAAAAGAAATCAGAAAAAAAAATTAAGTAAAACAGAAACTTAAAAGGCTGACTTTATTGTATTAAATTTTTCAGAAAATTCAAGGGGATTTGGATATGTGATTCATCCTCATGATTAACTTCTTCTCAAGCTACAAAGGACATCGTCCTTTAAAGGAGGCATATTTCTAGTAACCAAGTCACTTAAAAGTTACTAACATTTTTGTTTGGTTTATTTTTTCAAAGAAGAGGGCATCTCAATGGGACCTATTACTGACCTTCTCACCTTGCCCTCGTTCAACCATCAGCAGCCAATTATAGACTGGGTTGTGTCATGAGGCGTGGAAATGAATAAGGACCAGATGGATACAGACAGAATGCTTTCTCTCTCTCTCTCTCTCTCTCTCTCTCTCTCTCTCTCTCTCTCTC
>NW_020948983.1:39142294-39264907 GCF_900497805.2 Vombatus ursinus | reverse complement strand
TCTATCTCTCTCTCTCTCTCTCTCTCTCTCTCTCTCTCTTTCTTTCTTTCTTTCTTTCTTTCTTTCTCTCTTCCTCTCTTCCTTTCTCTCTTTCTCTCTTCCTTTCTCTCTTTCTTTCTTTCTCTCTCTTTCTTTATTTTCCTTCCTTCCTTTCTTTTTTATTCTTAGGGGTGGAGGATAGGAGGGCCACTACAGGAAAATCCATTATCTCTTTGGAAGGTTGAAACAGGATGACTTGAAATCCATTCAAAATTTGAAGAGAAAAAGTAAATTGCCACCCAGTATTTGCCTCTTCAGAACAATCCCAGTCATGGTCTGAAATTAAAGTGGTAAGGTTTTTTAATGTTGGATTGGATAACTGGGCTTTTAAAGACAATGTTTAGCTGGAATGACTCTTATCTTCTCATTCCCGTCTCTCTCCCCCCCCCCCCACCTAAGGGCAACCTCTCTCAAGTTATCAAAGTGTCATTAACTGGGGACAGCTGAGGGTAAACAAGGGAGATGTCAACACAAGTGCCTTGGTCAACGGGAATTTAACTTTAATCTGTTCATTACTTAAAGAAACATTACCCACTTTCTATCATGCATCATTTATTTATCTGCCTCATGCTCAGACAGAAGCAGATAACAAATCCCTACAGGAGAAACCCACCGGGATAGTAGTTCATAATTTTCTACGGACACTCAATGTAGGTCAATTTCAGGGTTTGGTTGTGGGGTGAAGGGATACAAAGAGAAAGAAAACTTTTATCTGAAGTTTCTTGTTTAGCTGAAAACTGATACTACATATTTATAAATGTAAACTTGGATTGCTGCCAAACTCCTGCATTTAAGTGATTAACAAATGTTTCCCTTTAAGTGGACACCTCTTGTTCTAAATATATTTGACAAGAATGCGAAGAGTCAACTGGAGGCTAGAAAGGGCATCCCACAAACATTCTCTTTGGAGGCTGGCAGGATTACCAGGCCCAGGCTTAGGCCTGTATATCTGTTTGCTTGGTGCCAGCTGAGTTCATGTTGCTGGTGGGCAGGCTGCCAGCAGAAAGCAGCCTCCCTGCTGTTTAACGACAATGGATTTACTGCTTCTCTGCATATTGGTGTTATTTTGTATAAACAAGGTTAACACTCCTTTTAAATTAAATACACCACCTGGTGACTGAACGTGTGACCTTGCCAGCTCTCTTCACCTGGTCTCCAGAAAAGCAGATGCTTTTGCTCTGACTTCAACCTTTATCTCTTCTTTGAATCTCTTTTCCTTATAATTTAAATAATACTCTGGGAGAGGAGTTGGGATGACCCATGCCCTAGAAAAAGCCTTTTGACCTTACCATGTGAGAAAAATAACGCTATTGATATTGTGCACACTCTGCAGAAGTGTTCATGTCCATATCACCTTACAGACTGAGCTTGTAGTCAGGGCCTACCTCAAATGTTAGTCTAACAAGAAATTCTGTAGGCTGATTTGGACATAACATACAGTAGCAACTGAGAGTCTGTCTCATGGTCTTTTCCTTCATCTCCACAATATAGATTTCCAGAGGTGATGGTCTTATAGCAGCTGGAATTCTTTGTGTTGGCACAATTGTATGTTCATGTATTGTCCCAAATATAGGGCTAGGCTTTTCCCCTCTCCCCTCAGGAATTTTAACACCTGGAAAAATTCTGCTGGCTTTACATTTGAAGAATCTTAATAGTGTAAACAAACTCAGCTGGAAGTCCCCTTTGATATGAAAAAAGGTGGTGATATGTGGGGCAGAACAGAAGTGACTTGGAAACTACTTTGCTGTGGGACTTTGGCCCCGGTAACAATTCCTTAGCTGGGAGGTAAGACTTGGGAGACAGCCATAGGCATAGAATTGAGTTGCATAAGTAGAAAAGAGCACACTTGAAAATCTTGAAACTTCTAATCAAATAGACTTTAATTATCTATTTAATTAAAAGCATTTTTTTCCCCTTTTTACTTGCAACCAACTGAATAGTCCCAGCAGATTAGTGGAATCTCTGTTGGTATTACATTAAGCCCAATGAAATTTAGAAATTTCTTTATTATTATTTTTTAGCAACATAATTTACCACGGGACATCCTCAGAATTTTAGAGCTAGAATTAACTTTAGAGAGGCAAATCTAGCCCCATTTCCTTGCTTTACAAGTAAGCAAATACTGATTTATAGAGGTTAAGTGGTTTACCTGAGATCACACAAATGGCTCATGACAGAGCAAGGCTTCAGACTTCTTCTGCAATCCTCTTTTCAACACTTCACACTATATGCATCAAAGATACTACCTTCTTTATAGTTTTTAAAAATATGCCCAGCAGTATACTGGCAGAAGTTTAACAACTGGCTCTGGGGGTGGGGGGGGGAAGGGGAAGAGGCGAGGGGGAATGTATAAATGAACCGTTTTAAGTTGAATCTACATCATTGACATTTTCACTGTCACTTTACTTCTACTCAATCAATGAAGTAATAAATTAAGACCTAATTTGTAGTGTTTGACATTTTCCAAGGTGTAAGTGCTCCCACTGAAAATTTAACAATAGGCCCTTGGCAGCAAATATGAGCTGGCTCCAACAGACTCCTGGATAGGCGTTACTTTTCCAGTGCAGAAACACGGGGACTAGGTAGCTTCCACTTAAGGTTTTATAAATAACTGACTTTCAAATAATTATAAAGTTCTGCACATATATGTGATATAGAGTAATAGAAATTCCCCCAACATCTATCTGTAGTTTTTGGAATATGATAAATATTAGAGAAATAGGAATAGGGGATGGAACTAAAGCTGTGATTTCAATGGTAAAGAGAATTCCTGGATAGGAAACTCCACCTAACAGTGTAAATCAGTACCCTCCCTACAATTTATAGTCTTAAGGATTTCCCTGCCTAAAACACATAGAATTTAATTAGCTTTCTCAAAGTCACACAGCTAGTATGGGTCAGAGGTGGAATCTGACCAAAGGCTTCCTGATTTTGTGGTGACACCTCTATCCACTATACCATGCTTCTCTTTAGAGAGATAATGCTTTTGAATACTTGTATAACCAAGAAGTGATGCTATTATGGGCGGTTTGGCTAAAGATGGCTTCCTCCCTTTCTTCCTGCCTCTCCAACCCTCAACAGAAAATGGGTAGAGCTAATCTTCCTATACCACACCTATCTCTTGTCACTGGACCAACTCAGGAACTTAACCTTTCCTTTGGTCAATGCCTTCTCTACCCACTACCCACCTCTACTTTCAGAGGCTGGATATTTGTTCTTAAAGTGTCAGCACTTAAAATGACACAGCCTATTTGTCATAACTGGAGTGAGGAGTTGGGGGAAAATGAAAGGCTAGTAATAGTGAGGCTTTAGAAAAAAAAGAGCTATTAAAGTATTTTTAAATGCACAGAAAGGAATGGCAAGCAGTTCGGAAGGAAATACAAACAGGGCAGCTTTGAAAGTAATATGTGTAATTATTATATGCTTTTTTTTTAAAGCCAGAATTTTCCATATAATTTTCTTTTTGTGTTCCATGTATATATATATGAAAGTGTTGTGGGTTTTTTGGGGGGTAAGGGATGCTTAATTTCCAAAGAAAAATAAAATAAAATTAATTTTTAAAAGTTATCTACTCTGGCTGCAAAGAGAGAGAGAGAGAGAGAGAGAGAGAGAGAGAGAGAGACAGAGAGAGAGAGACAGAGAGAGACAGAGAGAGACAGAGAGAGAGATAAAGGGTTTGTGGTTGTTAGTCTAGGAGAAATAGTCCTCAATTCCATATGACTCCTCTACTCTTTTGGAATGCTTAAAAGTATGAATTATTTATCAAAACCATCATAGCTCATCAAATCTGCAGTTAGGGAAATCCCATATAATTTGGCCAGAGATCAGACTCAACCCTTTCTACATTCTAGGCATTAAAACTAGCCCCTGCTATCTCCCTATTGCTTTCTCTACATACAATTAAAGATATACACAATTTCAAAAGCAATCATAAACTATCTTTATCTTGATATATCTGACTTTAAAGTACTGTTGAAAATAGCAAATTAATAGCTTAAAGTATTATCAGAAATAGTCATATAACACACCAGTTAGCACACAAAGGCATGGAGAAAGAAAGTGAGAGGAACTGAAAAGTTTTCTCCATTTTTCTGTAGTTTGTAAGAGATGGTCACCTCTGACAGATGCAGAATTCATAAACAGAGGAGAGTGGGAACACAAACATTCCCCTGTGACCACCTTGCCATTCTTACTCTTTAGACCTGGCACATACGCTACCACAGATTCTTAGGGACCCAGTTGCCATAGCAATATTACAGTTTCCTCCCAGCTCTAGCTTAATGCCTAATTCCATCTACTCGCTTCTTCTATGACCCTTTCTTTATCTCCCATGATTTAAAACTCCACTGGAGTAGAAACTCTGCCCTTTGGTTCAAACCTGGGATAGAAAAATCTCTTCCCTGGTTGGGAAGACTTCAAATTCCATCATTACCAGGGAGGGTTTGGACCCTAAACTTGTCTCCAGGACAGCCAACCTAAGTTCTGGTTACATTTTGAAAACTGTAAAATGTTATGCAGATGTAAATAGTTGAGTTAAAACATATACTTCCAACTTTTTTATGGTGGAGTATTTTGGCAGATCCCCTAATTCCTTCCATAAATGCAGAAAGCATAATCTTTATACCATCTCATCCTGAAGGATTCTTGAATATGTTTTGCCTTCAAATGATCTACACAATGGACTGGAGGCCTTCTTCTTTTAATATCTCAGGAGTTCCAATGCCCCATCTAAGATGGTTAGTATTATCCTGTATTTTTACTGCCTGACCAGCCCATCTCCTTCTCTGGTGATATACATGCTCAATAATAGATTGTATGACTTTTTCTTGCAAGCACGTGATCACTGAATAATATCCTGAAGTTTATTTAAACCCCTCTTGTATCTTTACATCATTATCTTTTGGGTTGTGGTTTTATTTTCAAGATCATGAGATTCTTTGATTTGCATTCATGCTTATTGATCTATTGGTCTACATAGCATTAATGGAAGAATGTTAGAGTTGTGAAAGGAGGAAGAATGACTTGGAGGCTGTTCTTTGACTATAATAAGTCTTTGTATCAGGTGATATAGCTGTACAAGGAATGTGCCTTGGCAAAAATACCTTGTTTTCCGGTAGAAAAGGGGAACTACATTCCCCAGAAGGTTATCCATAAGTTCACAAGTTGAGTGGAAGGTTTGAAAAGGCATTGGAGAAAGAAATATTCTCATGAAGGGTGGGAAATGAAAAGAAGAGAAATAAGAATAGATGGTGGGGGCTAGATCATGTCAGGCCAGGCTATCATGGGTAGCAGAAGTGATGTAGTTCTTCCCCTAATATTTTCTGCTTGTTCTTTTGAAAATGGGGCATGTTGAGAGAGGTTTGTATAGGGGAATGTGCTGAGATATGTACATCCCCAAGATTTGATGATACCGTAAATGAAATGAGTAGTATCTCCAGTGAGAGACTGTTTTCCATGCTGGCCTTTAACACCCATGCTTGACTTGGAACTGACTGTTTTACTCCTGTTAGACTGGTCATAGTGGGGAACTAAATGGGGAGTGGACTAATACCCCTACTAAGAAACATCTGGTTCAGCCTATCTTATGGTGTAGGTATGTGCGTGCCAAGAATGGTTGCTTAACGTCATGTCTTTGATTTACTTTGCTACCAAGTTTTCACTAACTGCCCATTATTAATGATTTCATGTATAAAAGCTGATTCATTTTGTTAGAGAAGATACTTTATAGAGACTTAAGGTCTTTCCTTTGTTCTTCACCTTCACTTTGATTTTCAGTCCCTTCATCCCTCAGTTCTTCTCAAGGTCATCACCCCTGCACTGGCTGTACTTGTCTCACTTACCTATGTCGAAGACTTGGTGAATCAACTCAACTCTTTACTTTCCTGTCCTTGAATTCCTTGCTTCTTTTCCTATCATTGATCACGCCTTCCCAAACACCAACCTTGAATGACTCCACCAGCCATCACCTTCACTACTATTCATATGCTGCTAAACAGAGCTGGAGGAAATCATGAAACCATGCTGGCTGGGTCTGTGAGAAATTAATGTTATGTAGTATCAATTGAGCTTTCACCTTTCTAATTGATTCACTATGCCACTCACCACAGCAACTGTTCCAAACCTTTTCATCTCTCCTCACACCCCTTATAGCACCCCTTCCCCTCACTTTCTCAGCTGAGGTCCCTACTTCATGTTTTGCTGAAAAAACTGAAGGCCATCCAACTCATAAGTGCTCAATCTTCTTCCTTCTTTTAAATCCCTCCAATGTCTTCTTCCACTATTTTATTTGTCTCTCATGAAGAGCTAGCTCTTCTTTTTTTTTTTTGCCAAGGTAAACCCATCTATAGTCATCTTTGATATCATCATGTCCAGTCTTCTTTAGCAGATTGTCCACTTCATCCCCAATCTTTTTCTAGGCTTCTCTCACTATCCACTGACACTTTCTCTGATGCCTATGAACATACCCATGTTTCAGTCATCCTTTAAAAAAAATTCAAAAAAACCCTTCATTTTTTCCTTTCCATCTCTGTTAACTATCTTCTACTTCTTGTCCAATCCTTGGCTAAATTTCTTGAGAAAGCCGTCTACAATTAGTGCCCTCATTTCCTCTCCTACCACTTAAATCTAAAACTTCTGCAAATTGGTTTCTAACTTCATCTTTTGCCTGAAAATACTCTAAGTCACTAATGACGTCTTAATTGCCAAATCTAATGGGCTTTTCTTAATCCTCCTTCTTTTTAACCTCTTTCAAACCTTTGCCATTGTTGAACTCCTCTTCCTGGATACTCTACTGTCTGGGTTTTCATGGCAGTCTTCTCTCTTGGTTCTCCTACTTCTTGTCTGACAAATCCTTCTCACTCTCCTTGACTGGATCTTTGTCTAGATTACAACCACTAACAATGGATGTCTCCCAACACTGTCCTGGGCCTTCTTCTCTTCTCTCTCTATATCATTTTGCTCATGGATCTCATCAGCTCCAGTGGGTTCCATCACCTCTATTCTGATCATTCTCAGATCTACATATCTTACCCTAATCTCTCTCCTGATCAGTCTCACAGCACCAGCTGATTTTTGTAAACTTGAACTGAATGTCCTATAGACATCTCAAACTTAACATGTCCAAAACAGAACTTATTAGCTTTCCCCCAAACAGTCCTTTCTTTTGAACTTAACCATTACTATTAATGACATCATCATCCTTCCAGTCACCTAGGCTTGCAACTCTGGGGTAATCCTTGACTCATCTCACACTCACTCCACATATCCAATCTGTTGCCAAATCTTGTCATTTCTACCTTTACAACTCATAGATTCCTTATCTCTACTCACATAGCCAGCACCGTAGTACTCACCTCAAGCCTGGACTATTGCCTTCTGCTTGGTCTCCCTACCTTAATTCTTTCTCTACTCCAATTCATCCTCCCTTCAGCTGTCAAAGTGAATTTTCTAAAGCATAGGGATGTCTTTGTCACCCCTTACTCAATAAACTCAGTTGGCTCCTATTATCTCCAGGGTCAATTATAAAATATTCTTTTTGGCATTTGGAATCCTTCACAACCTTGCCCCTTTATTATTTCTAGTGTTTTTATGCTTTACTCGATTCTACATACTTTATTATCTAGCAACCTGACTTTTTGACTCTTCCCCTGACCAGGAATACTATCTTTCTTCACCTTCACCTGCTGGCCTCCCTGGCTACCTTCTGGATTGAGCTCAAATCTTACCTTCTGCAAGAGGCCATTCTTGACCTCCTACACCTACCCTATCTCATTGCTAGTACCATTCATGAGATTATCTTCCATCTTCTCTGATTATATCTTGTATGGGCATTGTTATTTGAATATTAAATGTCAGCTCCTTGATGTCAGGAACAATATTTTTTCTTTTGTTTTCCTGTTTCTCTTTTATTTCTCATCTTTTCTCTCTCTAGCACTTAACCTAGTGCCTGGCACATGGTAAGCATTTAGTATTTGCTGCCTGATTGACTGGTGGTATTAGTTTGAATTTCTTCACAATTATTGGACATTCTCTAATTTATCCACAATCATCTTTGTAGTTACATGTCCATAACTAAACAGCATACTGCAGATACAGTCTGATTAGTGCCAAATGCAGTGGGACTATTAACTTCTTTGTCCTAGATACTATATTTATATAAATGGAGTTTAAGATTGAATGTTCTTTTTGGCACCATTGCCATGTTGTACCATTGGACTATTTTTTGTTTTGTTTTGTCTGTAATAATTATCATAATAATAGCTAGCATTTATATAACACTTTAATATTTTCAAAGATATGTACATGTCATCTCATTTTATCTTAACAACAACCCTGTGAGATTACTTTTACTATCTCCATTTTATAGATGAAGAAACTGAGACTGAGGGAAGATAAGTGACTTGCACAAGGTCACACAAAACTAGGTGTTTTAGGCCAGTTTGAACTCATATCTTTGTGACTCTGGGTCTTTTACTCTTTATCACCTAGCTTTCATAGTCAACTTAAATTCCTAAAGTATATAAATTGCTTTCTAGTCAAAGTTCATAAAAATGATCTTGACTTTGTGTCCAAGAATACATATTTGAAATAAAAATGTGTTAAGGAAAGACATAGATGATGCTAAGGTATAATCATGTCTTGTACTAGATTATTCTGTGATAGCAGTACTTCAAACATCTGAAATGATTCTTTGTCTGTGGTATTTCTGCATTTGTCATGATTTGATTTTGGCAGAGAGAAGAACTACCTTTGGTCCTACCTCCTCCACAAAGTCTTATCTATTCATGCCAGCCTTAGGCTTTTCCTCTGAATTGCATAGTTAGTGCTTAGTACCTATATGATTTGTTAATCTGACACATGGTCCTAGAGCTGGAGGGGAAGTAAAAAGGAATGAAGTAAGATGAGGAAGAGCAAAAGATGTTGAATTTGCCCCTTGCTACTGCCATGAGTTATTTGGACAGGGTTAGTCCAATGGGAAAGCAGATGCCTCTCTAGCAACCCTAAGGTTGTTACTTTCCAAGGGGACTCTAAGCCCTTGGATAGTACTATAAGGTTGGAGGCCTATATAGGTCCCTAGGATGAAGAAAGGAATCATTAGAATGTCAGGGGGGTTACTCTAGAAGGTATAATTTTCTGAAAGAAGTCCAAACCCTTAGGATAGTTCTGGAAGTTCTGTACAAGGATATAGTCTTGTATAGATCATTGTGGGGTAGGGAAGTGTAGCTGAAGGTAGAACTCATCAGAAAGGGAACGGGAATTGAATAGTTTGTTTGTGGTCTGGTAAATCCTTTATGTTGTTTTTAATTTTCTTTGGGAGGAGAATAGACCTGATATATATTGTTACCTGGAGTTCTTCCATGGGAACTAGGCCTTATTATTATTATTATTTATTATTATTATTATTATGATTACCTTCACATGGAAACCTAATATGTATTTTATTATGAGGTTGTCAGATGAAACTGTGAGTAGAGGCAAATAAGAAGAGTTATGTTTTTTTAAAAAAGAATTCAAGATTGGCCTTGATCTATGTAAGCCCAGAACTTCAGCCATACTAGAACAAACATGCAGACAAACACACAAACAAACAAAAAAACCAAACACTTCCCCAAAAGCTCTAAAGCTTCGAGAAAAAATATGATTATTTAGCCTTTCTTGGTGACTTTTTTTTTTGCTTCCTAACAAAGTTAGGAAGATTTTAGCTAATAAGTATGGCTATGAAGGTAGATAATGAAAGAAAACAGATTCAGTAGTTGGGAGGATATTCCGTAGGTGTGTTACTGAACCAACCAGAAAGATGCTACTAAAACCTGGATTTAGCTTCCTTCTGACTCTCCCATTTGGAAATTCTAGTCTGTTAAGAGTACCTGATAAGTTTCCCTTTTGTGAGGGCAAGACTAGAAGGAAGAAAGACTGACATTTAAGCACTGCAGTTGTCGTTTAAGTAGTACTCTCGTGGACAAGAATTAGTTTTAAAAGACCCTAATGCACCTAATATATTCCCAGGGTTTACTTTATATCTTAGGGAATTTGGATGGCTGTCTTGTTTGTATTTGTATTTATAGTGCCCCCATATATGAAGAAATTAATTTCTGCTAAGAGTGGAAAGGAAAGAATCTGCTGGTATTGGGGATGGGAATGGGGCCTTTATTCATAGGCCTTCTTTACTAGGCTAACCTGCTCTTTTTCCTCTAGCTTTCTGATTTCGTGGGTCTAGGGAACACTCTTGAAGAAATTCTCTTTAACACCAAAGATCAGAAACTGTCTTTCGATAATCTTAGAAAGTCGTCTGGGGCCCTGAAAAGTTCAGGGTCACAAAGACAGAGGGGAGACTGGAACCCAGGTCTTCCTTATTTCCAGTCTAACCTTCTATCCAATATACCATCCTGACTTTGGCTAGTCGATTCTTTTTTTTTTTTTTGAATGAGAAGCATATGTCTTTAAAATGGTTATTTTTAAAAGGAAATTTGATGTTGGCTTCAGCATCTAGTGACTTGTCCTGGAATAAACGCTGGGTTCTATATATCTGAGCAAAACCAGTGTTTGAGAAGTGAGATGCTGTACTTAACTATGAGCTAGCTGAATGGATTTTGCTTTAATGAGATTAAATGGAGCATGCATTTATCTGATTTTGGTAATGTGTGAAGTCAGTGGAGAGAAGGACAGGCAGCTCTAGGGGAGTAAAGGGGTGACAAACTAGTAAAGACAAATATACAATTCAGATTTTTAAATTTTTAGCTCCCTCCCCCATAGGGACTTTGTTCTTAATAAAAAGAATGTATTCTTTATACTGTTGATGAAAAAACCAGATTTATTAATGAGCCTGAGGAACACTTCTTTCGGTAAGATGGAAATTCACTTCCCTTTTTTTCAGAAAAGAAGCAGAATGGCTCTCAATCTGACTCCAGGCTATTACTTTGGACCCACAAAAAGCAGGGAAAAGGGGACTAGAGTCAGAATATAGTCCTATTTTCTCACTCATGCTTACTCCCCTGGCAATGTTATTCCTTCAAATAAAGAAGTGGTACATGATTTGAGGGGTGTGGCAAAATATTGTCACTTATTGTCCCCAAATATCTTTACCACCAGCATAACGTGGTGGTATTTTCCTACATGACTTGAAATTCATAGCATTCCCATAAACTTAGCTAGTGATATACTGTTTTTAAATAAGACTGTAGGGTGGGTAAAGTGCTCAGTTGTTTCCTGGGTTCAGTTTTTTTTTTTTAACCAAAACTGATTAGTTTATATTCTTAGCTTGTTGATAGCTTAGACTCTAAGAAAATGAGACAATGGACAAATAAACTAATGAATGGGAATACTAAAACAAGGGGGCAGAAAGAACAGGGCCTAGAGTAGGGTATTAAAGGTAAATTTTACCTTTTCCATAATTTCATTCATTCATTCTTTCAATTATAACCCCTGGCTCTGGTAAACTCTAGGTTCACACCACCGGGTTCATTGTGAGGGCTTCTCATGAATCTCTTTAGCCTGTACCATCATTTGGAATTTCCTCTGGGAATATCTTAATTTGGTTTATGTCTATGTCTCTTAAAAAAAGGAAAAGGGTTCTTAACTCCCATGTGAGCCCTCCAGCTACCAAAAAAAGTCAACTGTAGATTTTTTTTTATCTAAACAGATAACACAAAGAACTTGTACCCAAATGCATTAATAATTAAAACAACAATAATAAAAATAACTGGCTTTATATAGCCAGCTCATACAGCCTTCTACCTGTTACCTTGTTTGATTCTAACAGTCTTGTGAGGTCAGCAGTACAGGATGATCTGGATTCAAATATGGCCTCAGACATTTCCTAGCTATGTTACTTTGGGCAAATCATGTAACCTCATCTATAAAATGAGAAGATTGGACACGATGGCCTCCAAGGTCCCTTTCTGCTTTAAATAGATGATCTCATCACTCCTGGTCCAGTATTCTATCCACCATACTTTGCTATATCTTAACATATTCTTCCTTTGCCAGTTAACTTTAGCCTTTCTCAGGAGTCCCTAGTCCTGTTGACTTGCAGTGCTATCCTGGGTGGAGTTGCTACACTGCTCAACAGTCCTCCCTCCCAGTCACTCCCACCTCCTTTCATGACCTGACACAATGCTATAGAAGGGATAGGGCCAGATTGTTCTTTCACATTGTGCCAATCCTTCTTCACCTTCATGTCCCTGGTGGGCAACATCTCCTCCTCTGCTAGAGGATCTAGTGGATCTGACGGCCTCTCCTCTTCTATGGGGGCCATAGAGACATGCAGACCTTACTCTAGGGAAATGAGTTTTATTATTGTATGTAGAACTTTCCATTTTTTTCCCCTCCCTCCTCCATCCATCTCTCCTTTAATGGCCAAGCCCAAGGGCAAGCTGTAATTTGGGAATTTCATCAGGAAATAAGTATCCCTTTAGAGATCCAGTACCTACTACATGGTGTAGTGGATAGAGTGCCAAGTCGGGAGTCAGGAAGACTCATCTTCCTGAGTTTAAATGAGACCTCAGACACTTCCTGGATGTGTGACCTTGGGCAAGGACTTAACCCTGTTTGCCTCAGTTTCCTCCTCTGTAATATGTGCTGGAGAAAGAAAAGGTAAACCACTATAGTGTCTTGGCCATGGAAACCCCAAATAGGATAACGAAGAGTTGACCATGACCAAGATGACTGAACAACAGCAATAATAACAACAATAAGGGCAAGCTATAATTTGTGAATTTCATCAGGAAATAAGTATCCCCTTATCAATCCAGTGCCTATAGGGCACAGTGTCTGATAATGGCAGGCACTTAATAAATGCTAACTGATAGTTCTGGGGGAACTTGAGGCAGCTGTCCCTAAAAAAGTCATATAAGAGGGTAACAAAGATTGGGGCAAGTTGAATTTACATTTTTTAAAAGAGTTAACTCCTTATTAAAGAGAGACAAGAGGGAGGAGAAGCTTACTACGTTCCTCCTGGGGCATGCCATGAAATATACATTACACAAATACATATACATACATACATATATATGTACATACATAGATATATATGTATGTATATATAATTTATGTAAATTATATAAATATATATAAATTTTATATATATATATATAATTTTTTCATTTAGTAGCCAACCTTCAAGGTGTTTAATGTTTTAATCATTTGAATCAGGGAGAAACTAAGAATAAGCATAGAATTTGAGAGTACAGGAAGCATTTTCTACTGTTGTTTTTCAGATGAAGATTCTCAGGCCTACAGAGAGTGAAGTAATTTGCCTAATTTCACATAGCAAGTCAGTGGTATGACCAGGAGTTAGAAACTAGATTTCGTGACTCCCAGGAAAGTTTCATTCCCAATATACCGTAAGTTAGACATAGGCTTTCCTATTTTAAAGTTAAAATTAGCAAAGTTAAATGACCTATCTATTCATGATCCTAAAACTAATCAGTGGAGAAATCCAAATTAGGCTTTATAAATGTTGATTTCTAAGGCTTTACTATTTATACTTAATTGCCTGTATGGAGGGGGTATGCTCTAGTGGACATAGTACTTCTTGGGGCCAAGAGACTTAAGATTTATTCCTAGCTCTGATACTTTGTGGTTCTGGGCAAATCATTTAACTTATCTGTGTTTCTATTTTCTCACCTATAAAAGGGGATAATAAGACTTCACTGCCATGGGGAAGGGGGTGGTTTTGCTGAAAGTACTTTGAAAAATTGAAGGTGCTTTACAAATATGAGCTATTAAATTCTCCTGCAAGCAGTGGCATTTAACCCATGAGTAGCCAATTATCAACCGTTACCTCTGTAACCTAATTTAGTTTATCAGATTGTCAGAAAGCCTGATGAAAAACAAGACCAGATTTTCTTGACCAAAAAACTAGATACTTGGTCTGATAAAACCTCATTTGTCAAACCTCATTAAAATTCTACTTTCTTTTCTTGAAATAGGAGCCATTCTGGAAAATGGAGAGGCAATGCAGAGTAGTACAACTGAATCAATCAATCAGTCAATATCTATTAAGCAGCTACAATGTGACATGCTATATTTTGGAAATAAAAAGACAAAAATGAAATAGTTCCTTTCCTCAAGGGACTTACATTCTATTGGGGAAGACAAAATGCACACATGCAAATATAAATGTTTAATATATGAACAAATGGAAATTATTTTTACAAAGACATGCATGGCAATTGTATAAGGAAATAGGAAGAAAGCTCTGAATTTAGATTCATTAGCCTTGGATTTATTGGGCAGTCGATAAAGTGATGGTTCTGGAGTGTAGAAGACCTAAGTTCAAATCTGATCTCATATATTTATTTACTAGCTGTGGGACCCTGTTCAATTCACTTAACCTCTGTTTGCCTTAGTTTTCTCACCTGTAAAATGGGAATGATAATAGCACCCACCTCTCAGGGTTGTTGTCAGGATCAAAAAAGATAATAATTGTAAGGCCCTTAGCACAGTACCTAGCTAAATAAGTCATACATAGAGCTGACATAAGAAGTGCTATGTAAATGTTGTTGTTATCACTGTTATTATTATCACTTGGAACCTCTTTCATAGTGGGTTAGTCAGTTCTATGGAACTCCATTTTCTTATCTATAAAAGCCAAGATATGTGGTTTCTGAAGATGTGGAACAAGTACATTTTCATGAGGAATTTAGAAAAGTGTGAGTCATGGAGTACTGATGGGAGGGTTATGACTGATAGAGCACCAAAGAGGGTCACTCTGTGTAGCATATGATCACTATTTATCTTAAGGGAAAATAGTGGATGGTAATGAAGCCAAAACTGGATGGTAGGTCAGGATGATAAAAAAAGGCAAACATTTCATCTACTTCATAATTTGGCTAAAGGCAACTTCATTTCTTTGTAAAGAAAAATAAGAAAAATCAGTGGTGCTGTTTCAAAGAGAAAAAAAATAGATTCCATCTCTTTTAATAACTTTTAATAATATCAAGTCATTGGATTTGGAACTGAAAGATCTGGGTTCAAGTTCCAGATTCAGCATTTACTAGATGTGTGATAGCTTTGGGGGTATCAACAGTCTAGTTCATAGTACCAGGGTGATAGAAAAACACTATGTCATCAAGGTTAGTGTAATAATCAAGTTCTTTTCACCTTTGGGATCTACTCAGTCAGTAAATACTGTTTACTGTCTCCTTAGCATGAAAATAGCATCTCACATTAATGTGTCCTTCCTTCCACTTTTACCTACGAATATATGCATACCACCCCTGTCCAGTACTGATATTATTAAATGAGCCACTTGCAGATAAGTTTTTGCCAAGACCATAAAGATTGAAAGTATATGCTAAGAGACCTCTTGTAGGCAACACTGTGACTAATTAAAAGGCCAAAAGACCTCAAAACAAAATTGCAGAAGGAAGGGAGATATGGCCTCATTTCCACCAACCCTCAGGCAACCTAAACCCCACCTGGGTAGCTAGGCAGGAATTAAATCACCAACTACAATGGCTGCCTTTGGACTCCCAGTATGTTCTACTTTGGCAGCATGGGGCTTAGTGGCCATTTTTGCTTTTTTAATGCTCTCTTTGTTATTAATAAATTTATTTATTTTTAGTTTTCAACATTTACTTCTACAAGATTTTGAGTTCCAAATTTTCACCCATCTCACCCCTCCCCCCACCCCAAGATGGCATGCATTCTGAATACCCCTTCCCCTAGTCTGCCTTCCCTTCTATCTCTCCCCTCCTTCTCTTATCCCCTTCCCCTTCTATTTTCCTGTAGAGCAGGATGGATTTCTGTACCCCATTTCCTATATTTCTTATTTCCCAGTTGCATGTGAAAATATTTTTTTTAAACATGTGTTTTTAAAATTTTGGGTTCCAAATTTTCTCCCTTCCTCCGTCCCCACCCACCCTCATTGACAAGCAACTCAATATAGGTTATACATGTGTAGTTATGCAAAATACTTCCATAGTAGACATGCTGTGAAAAATTAACTCTATTTCCCTTAATCCTATCCTGCCCCCCATCATTTTTCTATTCTTTCTTTTGACCCTGTCCCTCCTCAGAAGTATTTGCTTCTGATTACCCCCCTTTCCCAATCTGCCCTCCCCTCTATCATCCCCCTACTCGCTTGTCCCGTTCCCCCCCCATTTTCCTGTAGGGTAAGACAGATTTCCATACCCAATTGAGTGTGTATGTTATTCCCTCCCTAAATCAAATCCTAAGATTCACGCATTCCCTCTCACCTTCCCCCATTTCCCCTCCATGGTAAGAGCCTTTTCTTTTCTGTTTTTTTTTTTGTGAGATAATTTACCCTGTTCTACCTCTCCCTTTCTCCTTCTCCTAGTATATTCCTCTCTCACCCCTTAATTTTATTCTCCAGATATGGCCCCTTCTTCTTCAATTCACCCTGTGCCCTCTATCTATCTATCTATCTATCCATCTATCTATCTATCTACATACATACATATAATTTTTTCCCTCTAACTACCCTAATACTGACAAAGGTCTCATGAGTTACAAATATCATCTTTCCATATAGGAATGTAAACAGTTCAACCTTAATAAGTCTCTTATGATTTCTCTTTCCTGTTTACCTCTTCATGTTCCACTTGAGTCTTGTATTTGAAAGTCAAATTTTCTATTCAGCTCTGGTCTTTTCATCAAAAATTCTTGAAAGTCCTCTATTTCACTGAATGACCATTTTTTCCCCTGAAAGATTATACTCAGTTTTGCTGGGTAGGTGATTCTTGGTTGTAATCCTATCTTCCTTGCCCTCCAGAATATTATATTCCATGCCCTGAGGTCCCTTAATGTAGAAGCTGCCAGATCTTGTGTTATCCTGATTGTATTTCCACAATACTTGAATTGTTTCTTTCTGGCTGCTTGTAATATTTTCTCCTTGACCTGGGAACTCTGGAATTTGGTTACAATATTCCTAGGAGTTTTCCTTTGGGGATCCCTTTCAGGAGGAGATCGGTGGATTCTTTCAATTTCTATTTTGCCCTCTGGTTCTAAAATATCAGGGCAGTTTTCCTGGATAATTTCTTGAAAGATGATGTCTAGGCTCTTTTTTTGATCATGGCTTTCAGATAGTCCAATAATTTTTAAATTCTCTCTCCTGGATCTATTTTCCAGTTCAGTTGTTTTTCCAGGAGATATTTCACATTCTCTTCTATTTTTTTTCCCGTTCTTTTGGATTGTTTTACAGTGTCTTGATTTCTCATAAAGTCACTAGCTTCCAATTGCTCTTTTCTAATTTTTGAGGAAGTATTTTCTTCAGTAATCTTTTGGACTTCCTTTTCCATTTGGTCAATTTTGCTTTTTAGGGCGTTCTTCTCCTCATTGGCTTTTTGGACCTCTTTTGCCATTTGGATTAGGCTATTTTTTAAGGCGTTATTTTCTTCAGTATATTTTTGGGTCTCCTTTAGCAAGCTGTTGACTTGCTTTTCATGATTTTCTTGCATCACTCTCATTTCTCTTCCCAGTTTTTCCTCTACTTCTTTTACTTGCTTCTCAAAATCCCTTTTGAGCTCTTCCAAGGCCTGGGACTGATTCATATTCTTCTTGGAGGCTTTGGATGTAGGAGCTTTGGCTTCATTGTCTTCTTCTGGTTGTATGTTTTGATCTTCTTTGTCACCAAAGTAAGATAATATAGTCTGACTCTTTTTGCGCTGCTTACTCATGATCCTGGTCAATTACTTGAGTTTTAAACTCTTTGTTAAGGTAAAAGTCTGCTTCCAATGTGGAGAATGTACTGTCCAAAGCTTCAGGGGTTTGTACAGCTGTTTTCAGAGATACTTCTAGGGACCTGAAAAATGTCAGTTCTTCCAAGGTGCTATGATAAGGGGCGAGGTGTTTCCTCTCCACCGCCAGCTCCACCATACCTGCGCTCCTCCTCACCCCAGGACCCCCACCTCAGAACTGTGACCCAGATCCAAGCACGAGCAGAGCAAGAGATTCCTGCCTCAGCTCTGGCAAGGAGATCCCTGCAATCCCCCTCTGATCAGCCACTCGATTCCCCCTTAGTCTGTGGGCCAGAAGCTCAGGAGGCAGCTGCTGCCCTGGCGCCGAGCTCAGGACTTGAGGTTGAGACCTAGTTTCTCTAATTGCAGTCACAGACTTTTCCCACTGACCTTCCAAGTTGTCTTTGGCGTTCATGGGTTGAGAAGTCTGGAAACCACCACAGCTGCCCATGAATCAGCCCTCTGAGGCCTGCTCTAGGTTTGCTGTGGCCTGTGCCGAACTGCACTCCTCTCCCCGCCCAGCGTGATATACCTTTCGGATCAACCATCCAGGTTGTCTTGGGCTGGAAATTTGTTTCACTTTGTCTTTTTGTGGGTTCTACTGCTTTAGAATTTGTTTAGAGTCATTTTTTACAGGGATTTAGAGGGGTTTGGGGGAGATCTCAAGGAAGTCACTGCTTTTACTCCACCATCTTGGCTCTGCCCCCTTATGATGCCTTAACATTTTCTTTGGGGACACTTCTCTTGGATCCCTGATTCTTGATCTCCACTTTGGATTTTGTGGCATTGTAATTGTTGAGAAGATAAATGAATGAATGAGCGAGAAAGTATTTCCCTACTGTCTTTACTATCAGGGAGTTCATACACTAATTGAGGAAGATAACTCACATACAAAAATTCAGTTGCAGGACGCTTCAGATGGCAGTGCCTGGGAATGGAGGCTAGAGGAGCAGTGAGGCCCAGAAGACTTTAGGACACAGTGGCAGATTAGATGATAATTCCTAGTGGTCCTCTTCATCAGAAAGATTGTAGTGAGGATCTCCCTATTCCTGATTTTCTACCCCAGATGGGATTCTGATGGACTGGGGGTTGGGTGAGATGATGTGATATCTTTGTTCCTTCTATAACTTTGTTTTCAGATCTTTCAATATTTTAATTGGTCTTAGTCTTGATTATAAGAGGGTCTTTTACCATATGACCTTGGTCTTTATGGACTTGACAAAATTTCTGATCTTTTATGGGACATAGCTCATTTAGTAATATGTCAGGGGTATTGCCAGCAAGTAAAAGCTTTATGTATGTATATGTGCCATTCTTTTTCTGGTGGGAAGGTTAGGATGTTATTTACCAAATGAGGGTTTTGCATTTGTGGTTGCATCAGACACAACAGAATTTTCTGAAATTGCAGGGTAGAGCAGAGTATTTATACAAACAAACATTTAGAGGAATTCTAATTTTTAAATAGTAATTTTTTTTTAATGTAGTACTCACCTATATATAGAGGTAAACTATTCAAACTTTCCATGATTCTGGACTGATCTAACAGTTATCTTTTGGGCTTTAATAAGCCATTCATTATAGCACCTGTGAGTGATACATATATAAAGATAGTTCTAACTTTGCATGAGTGGACAATTCAGGAGACCTCTATGTAAAGTGATTTTTATAGTAACAAAGGTAGGAAGGCGCTGGAGCCCATGAAGGTAGGGGTGGACTCAGGTTCATAGACACTTTGGGGCCTGGAAAGAGAAGCAAGAAAAGGAGGAGGAACACAACTGGAGCTGGGGCCAGCTTCCTTGGGGCCTGGCCCAACCTAGAGAAAGAACACAGGAAAGGGCAGACATGTGGGAGACAGACATGTCCACAAACAGGAGAGAACAGGTGACACAGTGGGACCATGCACAGACCTGGAGGGTGGGATGAACAGGGCAAAACCCTCCTCTTTTGGTGCTGGAGGTTTCAAGCTAAGCTCTTACCACTTGTAGAGATCTCCATACCTCTGTTCTTCTTCCACTTGGAAGATTTATTTTTATTTATTTTTTGGGGGGGGGGAGGTGGTAGTGGTGGTGGTGAACCCAGAGAGTGTCTCCGTGCTGGACAGGAGTGGAGAGAGAGCACAGTGCTATGCAGTAAAGTTAACATAGGTGCTTTTTTAGAATGTTGATTTCTTTTCATAAAGTTGCATTTGCATAACGCAAATTTATGTAAAGTAAGAACTGTCTGATATATAGATAATATACATACATATGTATGCATGTATCTATATTTATATCTATAAATACGTACATTTTTATCATATTAAAAATGGCCCTTCAATGCCTATGTTTTGAAGGATTTTTAGCATTAATGAATGCTATACTTTGTCAATAGTTTTGTCTACTTCTATTTATACTGGGTGTCCTGAGAGTCTTAGTGCAGTTTTAAGTCATTAAAAGGAGTTTGGAAAAATGGTCTTTCTGGATTTTTGAGAATAAGTTGTGTAGCATTTCTGGCAATTATTCTCTAAATATTTGATATAGTTCATCTATAAATCTTTCTAAAGCAGAGGTTTTTTTGTTTTCTGTTTGTTTGTTTTTAGTAATTCCATTATAAATAGTTTGATCTTTCCCCCTCTGAAGCTGGATTATTCAAGACCTGTATTTCTTGTTCTATTAATTTATATATTTTATTATGTTGTGGACATTACTCTTTCTTTCAAGTTTTCACTTTTACTAGCATTTCATTTTATATAGTAGTTTATGATACTTCATTTCTTCTATTTTTTGTGGTTTCTTCTTGTTTATTTTTAATTTTGGTATAATTTGATTTTCCAAATTTGGCAAAAGATTTATTGATTTTGTTATTTTTTTAAAGAATCATCAGCTTTTGCTTTTGTGGGCAATGGAATCCTGTATAAATGTGAACAAGATCATTAAAAAAAAAAAAAAACCTCTGGATATGAGAGGCAGTGTTGCATAGAAGATAAGGAATTGACCATAGAGCCAGGAAGATGAATTTTGCCACATAGGTTAGGTTAATTCTTTTTATAAAAGCTAAGGGAACTGTCCCCAAGACTTGACTGGCCCAAGGGTTTAGTGACCAGATTGCCTGTGGATCTACCTTCTTGCTAGCCTCAAGCTATATTGCCTTGGCATCACCTAAGAGCATGAAAAGTCCTGCCTATGTGGAGAAGGGGCTCTTCAGGGTTGATGGATGTCCCAAGGAAAGTTATCATACACAGCAATGTTGACCAGATGTTTTTCCATCCTTATGAAGGCAAGGGTGGGGGGGGGGTACGAGTACCAGAGCTGAGTGCTAATATCTTAGTTGAATATTCTTTTTATTCTATGGCTAAATAAAACCCTTTTTGTTAACTGTTGAGTGAGGAACAAGTTTGTCTTTTCACTTTAATATCAGGCACCAGGGGACTGGCCTGACTCAGGTCTAGCTGACTACATTGTCCTATTCTTCCAGGGAAGCCCTTCCTACTGCAGCCTAAAATGACATTAACTTTTTTAGCTGCCACATCACACTGCTGAGCCATACTTGCAGTCCACTAGACCCCCAGATCCTTTTCAGAATAAATGTTGTCTATCCATGCCTCCTCCATCCTTTATTTATGGGTTTATTTTTTGTACCTAAGTACAAGACTTAACGTTTACTCCTAGTGAATTTCATCTTCTTAGATTCAGTTCAACGCTAGCCTAAGGGTTGGCAAACCATTGCCTGAGGATGCCATTCATTCCTATGCCTGTTTTTGTACAGCCTGTGAGCTAAGAATGGTTTTTACTATTGACTCCCACTTTTGCCTGTCCAGATCTTTTTGAATCTTGACTTTGTCATGCCAACATTTTAGCTTTCCTCTCAGTTTTATGTTTTCTACCTCTGTGATGATCATACCATCTAATCCCTTTATATAACTCATTGATAAAAAAAAATGTCAAGTAGAACATCAAATACAGAGCTTTGGGGTAGCCCACTGACTACCTGCTGTCTCCCTTAGCACAGGGCCTGTTATGGAGTGGGCACTTAACAAATGTCAGCTGGCTGATTGACCATGAACCATAAAAATTACTCTTTGAATCCAGTCATCTAACCTGTTCTGAATCCATCTCTTTCCAAATTACCAGCCCACCTTTTTTATCGAGCACACACATATAAATGTGTATATTTCTATCTATCTGTCTCTATCTATCTATCTATTTATCTATCTAATCTGTCTAATATCTTTTGTACAACTTCTTTCATCCACATCATTCATCTTTGGTAACATTGCAGTCCATGTACATCTACCCAAGCACCCTTCCACTGCTTTATGGGTACTTTGTGAGTTTAGTTTTTTAGTTCTTAACTGACTAGAAATGATTAGCAATGGGTTAATTGCTATTAACCCCAGTTTCATTTCATAGTTTGAGCAACATGCATTTTAATTCATTTTATTTTTACAGTATGGATTGTCAGACTCATGTATTTTTCAGTGCTGTGGATTTCCAAAGTGAAATTGGCTTCCTCAGTGGCATTGGGTTGCCACTTTAAGCAAAAGTCAGATGACCACCTGTATTTTGTAGAGGGGACACTTGTTCAGCAATAGACAAACAAACAAAAATTGGGGTAGATGATCAAAATTATATGATTTACTGAGGAGTCTTTATATTGTTCTGAGGCTTTATGCAATTAGCACTATGTCATCTGGGAATCTTGTGGCAATTAGGTGGTACAGTAGATAGAGCACTGGGCTAGGAATCAGGAAAAACTAATCTTACTGAGTTCAAATCTGGCCTCTGACACTTACTAGCTATGTGACCCTGGGCAAGTCACTTAACCCTGTTTGCCTCAGTACCTTATCTGTAAAATGAACTGGAGAAAGAAATGGTAAACTACTCTAGTATCTTTGCCAAGAATACCCCAAATGGGGCCACAAAGAGTCAGATGTGACTGAAACTACTGAACAACAACAAACATCAGGGAATCATAGCATTTGGGGAACCCTGCTATAAATAGAAAATTCTTCTTTGTTGGACATTATATAGGATATATTTCATGATATTTGCAAAACCATCTTTAATAAACATGTAATTTCCCTGTTTAACACCTTGCTTGAAGACACTATGCAGCAAATAGTTAACTAAATTATCTCTATAGTCTTTTTGATTTTGAGGTATAAATGGGAAATACCTAATCTCAGGAAAGCTTTCAGGGCTGCATTTTATTCTACCTAGTGAAATGTATTATTGAAAAAAAATTACACATATACACAGAATGAAGATTTTATATATTCACTATCTTTTAGTCAATTGCATTACAGTGTAGTGAACATACTCTGGCTCAGTCTTCCACAACCAAGATAGTTACATCTTCCCCTTAGGGTTCAATGGTACCCTGAGGGATTTAAGGTAGCTTTTCCTCTACTGCTATCAGCTCAAACTCCAGTGTGACTATTGTTCAGTTTCCATTTAGGCATTTAACATCAATTAGCTTTAACAAAGGAAAATTTACTTCAGAGAAAGCAAGAAAAAATATACAAACATTTCTTCTTCATCAATACCTTGTGGGAGACATACTCTCCATTATAGCACCTGGGAGTAGGGTAGGGAATATGTTCAGAACTTAGCTCAGTTCCTACATAGCACTTGCCTACTAAGGTCATATACAAAGCAGCATCTCTACTGGATGAGACCTCATCTTATCTATTATTGGGCTGGAGTTCCCAAGGTCATGTTACATGGGTGTAACATCCATGTTAACTGTCTAGATTCTGGAGTACCAGGGTGCTGTGACATCCTATGGACCATTCAAAATCATAAAGCCTCAAGGGCGACTTTATCTTCATCTAGGATGAAAAATAAAATAAGAAAACCACAGAGGCCAAGGACCAAGACTAAGGCCTCTTTCCGCTGGTCATTTCAAAGAGTGGAAGAAATCTGCAAAGTTTTCTCCCCTTACAGCACGGTTTTTTACCGGATGCTATGAACAATTCACTTAAATCCCCCAAGGACAAATAAGGCAAAAGAGAAAAGGGTAAAAAGAAGAGATTGCCTTTTTAAATGCCCCCACAACCAATTAAAGAACATCCTCATAGTTAGTGGACCAGAACTGTGTACAAAATGTTTACATATGCTCTGTGGTCTTTCCAAGGCACTTCTCTTAGGTATCATCACTGCTGTCCTGGAAGCAAGCTACCTATCCTCTTCATGGAAGATACCATCTCAGGTACTATATGTACGTAGCAGACCTTCATTACAACGGTAAAAATATACAGAAAAAGACTTGTAAAACCTCCTTATTTTCTTTTCATGTTTTTTTAAAAATACCTTACAAGAATACCTTAAAACATGCATAAACATTTCTCAAAAAAGATTTTATCTACTCTTCTGCTTAAAATATTTTGGTGGCTCTCTAGTCTTTACTGAGTACAATTCAACCTAGCATTAAAAAGCCTCCACAATCTGGAGCCATCCCATCTTAATACCTTAACTTCCAGAATCTGCTGCTTCTCTTCCCTCCCCAACATTCCTTGGATTAGTGCTTTTGCTCAGACTGTTTCCTATAGCTAGAACATATTCTATCCCCTTCCTTTCACTACTGAATTGCTCCCTATCCTTTAATGCTCCACTCCAGTGCTCCTTTTTCCATGAGGGCTTCTTTGGACCTCCTTGTCAGTAATGACCTTTTTCATCAACCTCACATAGTGCTTTGTTTTAGAGTCCTCTAATGTACTTATTATGTAACAAGGTGAATTATAGGTATCTGTGTATTTTATCCCCCTATTAGACTGAAAACTCCATGAGACCTGGGACTATATTTTATCTAAACTTTACATCTCCCATAACACTAATATAGTGCTCTGTATAAGGAGATACTTAATAAATTTTTTTGCATAAATAAATGAGTTGTTAATGAAGACTTGCATTTATATTGCACTTTAAGTTTAAAAATGTTTTCCTCACAATAGCCCTGTGAGATAGGTAGTATAAGTATTATGTTCTCATTTTTAGAAGTTAGGAAATAGTCATAGAAAGGTAAAATGACTTTCCCACAAAGTCATACAAACTAGTAAGTGTCAGAGCTGAAATAGTTGGTGAACTCTGTCTTTTTCTTTTTTTGTAAGAACACTTATAATCATTTTTTTCTATTCTTTTGGAATATCTCCCTCTTTGACGTATCTTGAGAATCAGTCCCCAAATGCCCTTAAAATTATATTGCTTCTGGTACAGATTTCCTTTATATGTACTTAGGTCTAACTATTCTTCCTAATTTTGTCTTTAGTTGAATTCAGAAAGCATTAATTGAGCATCTACTCTGTATAGGATACAAACTGTAAAGGCTAAAATACAAGCTAAAAAAATAGCCCCTGCTCTTAAGGAGCTTCCATCCTATTGGAAATCCTATTACAATTTCTCCTCATTGGTCATTGGTATAGGAGGTGTTAACGTTAAAATGTGATGTTCCACTATTGCTGGCAATAAAAACTGATTGCTCTAAAAATACTAACAAATGTATTCCATTTCATGTCTATTTGCTGTTGTTCTCTATTTTTTTCCACAAATGTTTTTGCAGTAAGTTGGATCTCACACCAAATTTTCTGTTCATAATTACTTTTTACTATTTCATGAGGCAAAACTGCTCACTATCTTCCCCATAATTTTGTTTTTTTGAATGGGTGATATAGCTCTTTGCTGGATGTAAAGATTGTTTCTTGGATGAACCATTTTCTTGGCCTTTTAGCCTCCTGGTTGTGCTGGCTGTTCTCATTGCTTAAATTTTACTAGGAAATTATAACAGAAGCAATATTTTTGCATTTCACAATTTTTTTTCCTAACCAACAACTTGTTTAAATTAGTTGGATTGTAGTTGCTCTAATTCTGAAAGGGATTATTAAACATATATTTTTGTGGGTACTTAAAAAGGGAAATAGCAAACACTATAAAGCAGTATAAATTCACTAAGACGTTTTCATGTCAGACATGACTATATTACCAGAATGACAGAACAAGGAAATGTCAAGCTAAGCCTAGATTCTACAGTCTATAATTTCTAAAATCTAGAGCCTGGATTGTTTAGCAAGGCTTAATAAAGTCTCTCATGGCATCTAATGAGATGAAGAAATATTGGTTTGTGAAGTACAGCTAAGTTGACTTGTAACTAGCTAACATGTTAAGTATAAAGAAGAATTTCCTAACTATGGGTTGGTTAGTCAATGGAGATATTCAATCTAGAGACTCAGTGAGTACTTTTTGGGGATGCCATTTAAGGATTTTATGAATTGGGTAAGAAATTTCCTAAAGGATGATAAGATTATAGATCTAGAGTTGGAAGTGATTTTAGATCAACAACTCTGAGAGAATAAATCATTTTGATTTTTATAACTACCCAAATTAACTAGAAAGGATATATGAAGGAAGATACTTTCTGCATCCAGAGAAAGAAATGAAAAATAGAAATATGTATAAAATGATTTTACATATATATATATTTGTCTAATGATATTCATCTCTAAGGTGGAGAAGGGACAAAAAGAAAAAAAAAGAAATTTACATAGTAACTTTATTATATATTTAAAAGGAATAGCAAGTTATATATAATAAATTTACAGTTTCATATTCAATCATCTTTTTTATTATACTGCATTATGGAAATGATTGCTTTATTCCATAAAATAAAAATTAAGTAAATAAAAATTAAAAATAAAAGAAAGTGATCTCAGAGGTCATATTGCAAAACTACTCATTTTACAGAGGTGAGAACTGAGGCCCTAGAGGTTAAGTGACCTACCCAAAGTAACACAGAGTAGTAAATGGTAAACGCTGAGGTAGGCTAACATTCATTCTGACATAACTACATTGCTTCTAAGTCAGACTAGCTTTTCTTTAAGCACCCTCCTGATTCTGAGGTTATGATTCTAATACTTAATTAGAAATTAAGTAAAGGTAACTTCTTATCCCAGTTTTCTTTTGAATGAAATAATCTAACAATTTAGTATGAATGTAGGAAAGGCCCAGAGCCCTTATTACTTTGTTTTATATTTTCTTAAAAAGCTCAATCAAATGCAGATTTCTGGAACTGTTTCCCACAGTGTTCTTTCCCTCAACAGGATGCCTTCCCACCTCTACCAGAAGTGAATCAGGGAGGCCAAGTACTCACACACACCTAAGCCACCCAAGTTCAACTTCATATTTCTCATAGAGACCACAGTTCACGCAGAGGATTTTATGGCAATAGCTCAACAGTGGACAAGTTTGAGGTCAGATGCTTCCTCAACTGTTTCCAAAACAAACAGTTACAGGAAACACACTGCTCTGCATTAAAGCTCTGGGAAAAAAAAGTGTGTGGGGTGGGTGGTGGGTGGGAAGTTTTATTACACTACATACACTATAGGAGATGTGGGAGCAGATCAATATGTGGCTAAGTGTTTTAGCCCCACTTTTATTGTGTTTGACAGTGACGACAACATAGGATGCACTGAGTAAGAAGACTAATGCACATATTTCTCTCTCTCATACACAGAGCTTCCATTTTTCTCATGAACTTCCAGCATGAAAGAGTCACATAAAAAGCACACAGTGGGAGTTCAGGTTGGACAGAGTAAAAATTACCCATGAATTCCAGACTTCCAAAGCAGCAAAAGGTAACTTAACCTGCCTGAAACTTGAAGAAGGGGTAAAAAAAAGGGGGAGAAGGATAGGGATCTAGGTTCGGTAGTCAAATTAACTGGAGGATGACTGCTTCATTACATAATCAGAATTTATCATCAAGTAAAAAGTGGGAGGGAAAGAGACATTATTATTGGGGCATTAGATGGAAAAGAGATAGAGCAAGGCCTCTTTAAGCATGTTGTGGTTTTATTCACTATTGCTATCTGGGGTGGGGGGAATTCCTTAGTTAAGCATTTGGTATTAAGCAGTGTCTATAGATGGCTAAGCAGTGACACACACAGAGTTCTTTCTCCTAGTTGGTAGACAGATGTTTGAACTTTTATTTGAGTGAAGGCAGGCAGCAGCCAGATGTTCTAAAGGGCAGGGAAAAGGTCTTCTGTTTCATTCTAAAAAGTGGAGATTCCTTGACACAAATAGTTTTAATCTTCCTACACAAGAAATTTTGAGTCAAGTCCATTATCCTCACTTTCTCAATTAGGCGCATTGTCACGTTACTGGGGAGGAAGAAGCCATTTTGGCTGGAATTTCTGTACAGATGGCACCAAGTTGCAAAACATCTACCATAAAGTTATGTGGTTTCCAGTTCTCTCTACAATAACTCTTCTTGTCCTTTTAATGGTTTATTCAGTGGAAGAACAACTCAGGGCTCTTTCGGTAGGCATTCAGTACAAGTTATTGGTACTCGAGTGCTAATACTGCTTGGACATCTTTCATGGGATGATCTCTCTGTTTCTCAAACTGACTTGTGATCTATGAATCTGGTGCATAGTAGGCACCTAATAAATGGTTATTGATTGTTTGACTGACCTCATCGATATGGATTGTCCCTCCCATGTTGCAGTCATCAACCCATCATTCCTGTAATGCCTGTGTGACTCTTGACCACATCTATCCTTATTTGGATAGAGCAGAAAACAGGTTCAAACTCATTCAGAAAGCATATCATGGCAGGGATGATAAGGAAAGAAGAAAGGAAGGGAGGGAAGAAGGAAAGAAGCATTAATTAAGTACCTACAATGTGCTAATTTGTGCTCTATGTATTGTGAATTAGATGTAGTATTTTTTAAAATTCATCTTTGGAAAATAATTTTATACTTAGCTTAATAGGCTTTCAATCAACAGCTTTTTTTAACAGAACAAATTATAATAAATAAAACAAATATCGAGTATTTTCCTGAAACTAAATTATAAATTGCTTTGATTTACATGAGATCTTTCAGACAAGTACAAAAAGTTTCTTTGCTTCTCCACAATTCTGGTTTTTGGCCTGTTGGTATCACTTGATTCTTAATGAATACTCTCTTGATGCATTATTAAAATCCATTTACCCAAGAAAACGTACAAAGAATCTAAATGACATTTTTACCTTTTAAGATTATATGACTTTGATTTTTTTCTTTACGTTTCAATATATAAGTAGAAATCAGGTTATTTTTTTTTAACCTTTTAAGATGAAATGGTTTTGTTTTTCTTTTTGTTTCCAAATATAAGAAGAAATCAAGTTCTTTTACTTTGAAGTCTGATATTCTAAATCTTCAGGCTATTAGGATTTTTTAGACTTTGTGATCTTAGAATGAGCTTCTTTGATGATAAGATAAGGTTTCTTCCAAGATGCTTGCTCAGTGTGCTATACCTCTGTGAGGCTATTTGATTCTTGATTTTGTCATTATAATAGTTTAAGCCTGATAACATCTCTACCAAGTGAAAAATGGTGGCTTGACTCTACTTTAGGATTCATACAAATCTCTATTATTTTTAAAAAAAAAATTTTGGCAAATGGCTGGTACAGTGTAGGAAGCAGCAGTATTCTATAATAGAGGGAACACTGAATTTGGAGACAGAAGACCTTCTCTTGCATTTACTGATTATTAATCTATCAACAAGCATGTATTAAGTGCTTAATATGTTCTAGGTGCTATGCTAAACTCTGAGGATACAAAAGAAAGTAAACCCCCCCCCCGTTTTTAAAGATCTTACATTTTAATGGGGAGATATATAAATAAATAGGTATAGACAAGTTGTGTAGAGAGAACGAAGATGGCTCCAGAAAGAAAGTAACTAGCACCTGAGGAGAGGGGGAAAGGAGAAGGATGGCCAGAAAAGTCCTCCTGTAGAGAAGGGAGGGACATTGCCAGGAAGGAACAAGAGGTAGGTCAATATGACCAGACTTAGGGTTTATGGATAGAAGCAATGTATAAGAAGATAGAAAAGATAGGAAGGTTGCAAGTTGTGAAGACCTTTAAATTGCAGAGGACTTTATATTTGATCCTAGAAGCAATAAGAAGCCATTGGAGTTTTATGGAGTGATACGGTCAGACATGAAATGTAGGAAAATCACCTTATCAGATGTATGGAGGACAGATGGGAGTGAGATGAGACAGAAGAAGACTATGGGACCCAGTTTAATCTCTCTAGGCTTCACTTTTCTGATCTGTAAAATGAGATAATAGGACTGAATGATCATTAAAGTCCCTTACAATTCTAAATTCCATCAGCCTAAAAGAGTTTTCCTGTTTCCTAGAGGAGAATTATTTAGTCCCTAGTGACTGAGCTTTTTTATTATGTTGATAAAGGGTAAATCTTGAGGGCTCCTTAGCAAAGAGGTGTTCCTCATGAAAATGTTTTCCGCAGCATACAAAGTAGCAGGGGTTCATTTGGAATGCATGTTAATACCCTCAATTGAGGAGAGCCAAGTAAACACAAATTGTGAAGGTATTGACCCAGATCCCTTCAGTTGCATGTGTTAGTAATGCCCTCCCATATCTTCATCACCATTGACACTAAAATCTTGGATACAGAGACACACAAATATAATACCTTTTGGGGCTATAGATTTACACTTGACAGCTGCCTTTCAAGAATGGTGAAAATCTAAATCAATGGCCTTGGTTGAAAAGATACTCAGACAAAAGCAAAATGAGATCTTCTTTGCATCAAGCAATCTTAATTTCCCAAGTTAAACAGTGAAAGCAGATATATGTAATTGGTAATCCAAGGTCATCCATTGCCTGCCTTCTAAATAATGTCTCTAGGAAAGCAATTATTTATATTCTCAGATTACTCAAGTCTTGTTTCAACAATAGAACAAAATATACATCTTTTCATTTTTAGACCTTGATGGTATAAATGGAAGTATTGTGTCGTCTATTTTTAAGAGCCTAGTTAATAGCCTGTGTATTATTTTGGATTTTCAGAGTCTAATTGATTTTCTTTTGTCATTGATGACAAATCTGGAATTTAAAAATACTTCTTCTGTCATCAAATAATCTTAAATGATGCCATCTTTTACTTAATTGTGTTTTTGTAAATCAGATGTGTAAAATCTTTTGTTATTGGTTCCAAGATCTCTTTTGTTGAAACACTGGGGTCCTGTAATTGTTTGAGTATAGCTATCCAGTCTGAGAGGTTGACCTTTCACACCCTGCCCGAAAAGAGCACTATAGAAAGAGAGATGTGGTAATCTGGGTCAAAGGCATCTTACTAACATGTTGAGAGCTTGTTTCTAATACACATAAACAGTTGCGAGGAAGCCCAGGCCTGTTGATAACTTTACATGTTAGCATGTTGCTCTTGAGAAAACCCACTTCTAGGAAAGAAAAGAGCCCCGCTTCATTGGGTTGAAATGCAGGCCTATAGCTCTTCATAACCACTAATAGGCAACTGTTATGAGAGGAGAAAGTAAAAAGAGATTAAAACACAAAGAAACCAGCCTATTATTAAGGTCTGTCTCTAGAAAGGCAAGACTCTCACCTATTAATTCATTTGCAAGACAGATAGGGCCCTTCTTTGGAAACAAAAATGCCAGTTTCTCAGTAATTTTTCTTAGCAGTTTGAAGAGATCATTCATGAATTTATGAGTATAATTTTAAAAAGAGAAAAATTTTGACTGCTGGAAATAAATTAGCCACAAACTCATATCAGAACACAAAACTGAACACTGCAAAATTGTCTTTGAAAAGGTATTTAATGTTATATAAATAAATAGGTTGATTTCCACATAAATCTTGGGATAAATACTCCAAATTGAGGAGAATTCTAATTTTGGAGAAATAATCACTCTGCTAATATAAAGAGAGAGGGTCCTATTTTCATGTTACTCATTAGAGATGCAGTGTATATTTCATATAGCTAGGAGGAACAGCTGGTAGAGTAGTGGACCTAAAGTCAGAGAGACCTGAGTTCAAATTCAGCCATCCATGCTTATGAGCTGTGTGATCCTGGGCAAATCACAACCTATCTGCCTCAGTTTTTTTCAACTGTAGAAAGGGTATAATGATAGCCCCTAAGTTCCAGGGTTGTTGTGAGGATCAAATGAAATATTATTTGTAAACCATATAGCACAGTGCTTGCTATATAGTAGGCATGTACTAATACTTGTTCCCCTTGTTCTTTCATAGGGCATATGTGAGCAGTTGACTAGTAGTGAAACTAGTTCTGTTTTTGGAATCAGGAAGACCTCTGTTTAAATCTTGTTGTTCAGTTGTGCAGTTGTGCCTGGCTCTTTGTGACCCCATTTGGGGTTTTCTTGGCAAAGATACTGGAGTGGTTTGCCATTTCCTTCTTCAATTCATTTTTACAGATGAGGAAAGTGAGGTAAACAGAGTGAGGTGACTTGCCCAGTGTCGTACAGTGAGTAAGTGTCTGAGGCTGGATTTGAACTCAAGTCTTCCTGACTCCAGGTCTGGCACTCTGTCCATTGCACCAACTAGCTGCCTCTTCTGCAAACCTACTTTAAACTTTTTCTAGCTTCGTGATAATGGACAAGTCAGTTAACCTCACCGAGTTTCAGTTTCCTCATCTGTAAAATTACCAAGTAGACAAAGTTGCCTTGAGGATCAAATGAGACAATGCATATAAAGTGCTTTGCAAACCTTAAAGCACTATATAAAGGTTAGCTACCATTATCATTACCTGGCAGGAAACAAAACCTCTTCATTTTCAACAAAGTTATCTCATATTTTAATTGAATACTACATCCCATTAAACATAGAAGGGCCAAAGATAAATAATGATTGAAAAATAGACCCCTAAGGGGAGTATTCTGAGGAGAGTATAATATGGCTCACTGTTTTTGACCTTATGAAAAAAAACAATCAGTGTCCTGGTTTAAATTAAAAGTTATAGGACATAGGGGTGGGGAATTTGCAGCCTCGAGGGTGCAGCCTTTTTACTGAGTCCCAGTTTTACAAAACAAATCCTTTTATTAAGGGGATTTGTTCTGTGAAGTTTAGGTTCAGTCAAAGGGCCACACTTGAGGACCTAGAGGGCCACATGTGGCCTTGAGGCCGCAGGTTCCCCCTCCCTACATTGGAAGTGACTCTTTGAAAGGGTTCGAGTTATGTAATGAAGTGAAGCTTCTTGGAAGGATCAACACAAGCAAGTGATCTCCAGCTGCTCCCTTTACAGTGGATACAGCTACAGCCAGTTCTGAATCTTCATCTTAATATTATTAGGATTATTATTATTATTAGGAATTATTAGGATTATTAGGAATAGCAAGGCTGATAGATAAACAACCAAGGAAATGCATGGCTGGCAGTTAGGTCTCCCACTGGTTGAGTTGAATGACTCAACATCACTTTGGGCAGAGGGAGAGTTGGATGAAAAGATATAGGCAGTGCCATCATGACATCTTCCAGGACAACCCTGGGCACCTCATGGGAGGCAAGAGGCTGTGATGGGTAGTACTTTTCTTTGGGAGAGAGTTGCAGGAGTCAAGAGAAGTTAATCCTTGACAAACAGAAACTTAAACAAAATTCAAGGTATGAATAAGGGCATATCATATAAGTAGTTATTGGAGTTAGCTCAATAACACCTGTACCGTGCCCAACACTTACTCTAAACCCCTTGGCTAGAGCACAGATTATCTCTATGTTCATCTGGTATAATATAATGGGCATAATAAGGAGTTACATTCCCCCACAAATAGTACCATGTGATGGTACCATTGCCTCAAAAAGGATACTATGGTTGAATACTGTTTTTTACCCATCATAACATTCGTTATATTTTTATGTGTGAAGTGATGTTCTGATATGATTCAAGTTGGTATGAGAGGCAGTGTTATATAATGGGGCAGCATGTTGGACTCCAGGTCAGGAAGATACAGTTTTAAGTCTTTACTCTGACACATACTAACTTCTTGACTCTGGCCAAGTCAAGTGACATACCTCTCCCTAAGTTGCAGAGTAGATTGTAATCTGTACTGGTTACAGGAGTTTTCTTATTGAGAATTCCCTACACCAGTGATATCAAAGAACTATATTCCCTCCCTCTGCCATTATATGTTATTATTAAATGTATTAGGACTCTATTATGTTCACATAAATTTGAGAATTATTTTAGGTATTCTATACTTTGAATGTGAAAGATTAAATAGTATTAGTCTTTGAACATTGGTTCCAGCAAAAAAAAATGAATGCCTTTTGCCCAGGAAATGAGTAGTTCATAACAGTCACAAACTATAATGCTAAAAAATGAAAAAAAATTAAAGAAACAGAACCAAACACTTATCATTCTTCAGGAAATAGGAACAAATTCTGGGCTTTGTATATTACTTACACACTCTCCAAAGATTGCATTCCTCTTCCTATTCTTTCCATGAGTCTTCCTACTATTTTTTTAACCAACACTTAGCACCGTGCCTAGCACATAGTAGGAGTACAATGAATGCTTGTTGACTTCAATTTTCTAATTAAGTAAAAGAAAAATTCAAATGTTAAATAAGTTATCCTGATATTATTAGTAGTATTGGGTAATATTGTATCTTAATATGGGTATGAACATTGAAAATGTTGAGACCCGATATGAAATCTATTATGAACTTTATCTGATTCATCACAGATCTCACAGAAATTTTCTCTTATGAAAATCAGTAACTACCACACATCAAAAATACTAAAAAGTAGGTAATTGGTATTTTGCAAGCATTTTTTAAAAATAAAGAAAAATGTTACATTAGGAGAGAAAGTCTACATTTTAATGCTTAATATAAGGATAACTGTAATATGAAATTAAAATAAATTCAACATTTAGTTAGATAATTAAATATAATTTATATTTAATTTAATTTTAATTAGTTACATTTTCTTTACTTTTTATCATGGAAACAGCATAAAAAGCCAGTAGAGCATATGACTTGTCCTCTTTTTTCCCAGATTCTATTAAATATATATACTGTTTATCCAGTAAGATTGTAAGTTCCTTTAGGACAAAAATATCTCATTCAGCTTGTTATCATATCCAAGATTTAGCATAGTGTCTAGAACATAGTAGATGCTTAAAATTCTGTTATGCTGAGACCTAGAATTCAATAGATTTTTGTTAATGATGACAGTCATGAGAGATTGACAGTGGGTCAAATATAATTACTGACATCTAGTCTAGAAAAGATTTTTTACATCTGTTGTGGGTCTCCTGATTTTGACCCATGTTTATACTCTAATTATCCATTGACAACTTACTGTGACAGAGCAGTATTAGAGAAAGGGTAAAAGTAGGCTTAACAGCATAGATCTAGATGCAGTGAGAGACTTTTCTTCTCTATGGAAATGGCCTAGCTTGAATTAGTAAGGTACACAGTTATCAAAGGCACCCAAAGAACCAGTATGAGATTGATTGAGAGTTGAGACATTATTCATTTAGACTCCAAACTACTTTGGTTTAAAATGTTTAAATAATCAAAGTACAAAATTTTTGTTTCCTAAGCATTTCAGTTCACTGCTTGACATTATGTGTATGTAGGCACTACTAATATGATAAAGCTCATTTCTATTCAATTACTCATAACTAGATACATTGAGTGAATAGTGGGTTCATGTATATTGTTTACACCTGGTTTCTGTCTCTCTTTGTTCAAGAATGTTAGCATTCTTCTAGGGGGAAGACAGAGGAAGTACTAACAAATGAGGTGATTGCCATGGTTGTTACAAGTCATTGTCTCTACATTTTCTAACTCTGTCAGTCAACCAGTATTTTTTGAGGGCCAATGAGGTGCGCAAAAGTGTTCTAGCTCAGAATAGAGAATTAAGATTAAGCATAATTCTCCTCAAGGAAGTTTTATTCTCCATTCTTTGGGAAGGGCTAGTGAGTCCATGCTTTTGAATTCTTTCAGCCACAGGAGATTTGTGGCAGCTCCATTTGACCAAGGTCTTTCTTGCAAAACAGAAGAACTGTATTCTAATGCTGACAAAGTTACATGAAGTACTCTTTTATTGGGAACCAGGGAAAAGGAAGTTTGGCCTTAGAACATGAAACATCAAATAATTCAGATCAGTTGGCAACATCTTCCAAAGACTATCTACTAAAATAGGAAAGAATCATGACTGTAAGAATTGAGAGTCTCTGGTATAATTACAGGGGATTTTTTATTTGTCGCAACAGGTTCTATTTACTCCCACTAGAACTTTAGGCTTGCACCTGGGACACCAGGCCCTGAGAGGTGAGCCTCCACTTTATCTTGAACAGAACCAGGATGATACATCACTTACTGACCATTTTCATACCATACTACTGCTGTCAACATGAGTACTCTGACTCCCTCAGTGGTTATTAGCTTTCTTCTCTCATTATAATAGGATCTCCTTGAGTACAGAGACTGTCTTATTTGTTTATAATGACATACCTACTGCTTATCACGGTGCATGAAACATAATAAGTACCTCATAATCAATCTATCTATCTATCTATCTATCTAACTATCTATCTATCTATCTGTCTGTCTGCCATTTATTTATCTATCATGCAGTCACCAATGTTCTTGAGCACACAGAAGAATTCTTTAATTAAAAATGTACAATGTAAATGAATTAAAGTTCTCATGCTATGGAAGCCAACAAGGATGAGATGAAATTTAAAATTTAGGTTTAATCATTCCCGAGATGTTTAATTAGTTCATTAAATTAGAATAGTCTGTTGAACAACACTCAAGCTTTTTTTTTTTACCATTATAGGAAAAAAATTACATGTAAGAGCATACTACATAATGTAAATAAGTATATGCTAATAATTAGAGGTAGGATTTGGTAGGATATTTTGAAATTCTCACATGCTAAGGTAATATTTAAAATACTAACCAAAATGAATGCACATTTCTATTTAAATGATGATCTTTTCAGTTGCAGAAATTGCCAGAATTTTGGTTCTCTCTCCATTGGTTAAATGTACTGTCCACCAGTTTTACCAGGTTGAAGGTAAAGTGATACTCTAATCAATGCCAAAAAGATTGTCTAAATATTTAGATGGCATTAGCATTTTTTTACCAGAAATTTTTCAAAATAAGTGGACCTTAGATGTTATCTTGGTAACATTTTTATTTGGCTTATAAAGCTCTAAATTTTGTTCAATCAATATGTTTTGTAACTTTAAAAAAGTCATGGCATTTCACCTGTCCTCCAACCTTAGATTGATGATCAATCAATACTTATTGAGAGCACTCAATCCGTGCAACACACTATACTGGGCATTCTGGGTGTATGTAAAGAAGTCTGAGTATAAATATAAAGAAGTGTAAATAGTGTAAAGTGTCAAGAATTGTAAAATAAAATTTTTCTTGTCTTCCTCCTCTGAAACTCCATGGAGCTGCTGATCTATTTGAGGGGACTAAGGCATAGTCAAGACAAAAAAACCTCCAACAATATAAGTTGTGGCCTGGTGGAAAAGATCACACTGACTTGGAATTAGAACACTTGGATTGAAGTTCTGTGACTTCCAGCAAGTCATTTAAAAATCTGTGAATCTCTTTTTTCTCCCATATGTAATGTAGCAATAATACTAATTTCACTACCTTCCTTACAGGAATTTTATGAGGTAAGTACTTTATCTACTGTAAGGCACATGACATTTGTGAATTGTTGTGGTTATTGCTTTTGTTAATCATGGAATTAACTCTCTTTGGGGGCAGTGTATTGATTATAGATCTTATTTACAGCTTTCAAAGTTGTTTATTTTTGCATTTATTGTTGTTATTGTATAAATTGTTTTTCTGGTTCTATTTAATTCTTTATCTGTTTATTAAAATTTTCAAGTTGGATCCTTTTTTTTTTTATAATATTGATGTTATAATAGAAATTGTCCTGGTTTTGCTTACTTCACTCTACATCAGGTCATATAAGTCTTTCCATGTCTTTTTGAACTCATCTGAAATTGTCTATTTCCTCATTTCTTTTAGCACAATGGTACTCCATCATGTTGATATACCACAACTTATTCAGATATTCCTCAGCTGCTAAACATCCATCCTTTTAGTTTTTTTCCCCACCACAAAAAAGAACTGCTTTAAATATTTTTGTATCTAAAGAAACTTTTCTTCTTTCTTTGATCTTTTTTGGTTATAGGCCTAACAGTAGTATAGCTAAATCAAAGGTGATGCACCATTTAGTGACATTTTGTATATAATTCCAAATTGCTTTTTAGGATAATTGTACTCATTCAGAAGTGCATCAATGTGCCTGTTTTCTGACAGCCTCTCCAACAATTATCGTTATCCTTTTTTTGTTGTCTTTGCTATTCTAATAGATGTGAGATGGAACCTCAACATTACCTAAATGACATTTTTCTCATTAGTATTATTTTAGAGCATTTTTCCTATGATTATCCATAGTGTGGATTTTTTCGTTGAGAATTGTTTGTTCATATCCTTAGACCATTTACCATTAAGCGGATGGCTCTTTTTCTTTTAAATTTAAATGCATTCCTTAAAGATTTTAAAAATTAAACCTAAAAAAAATTGCTACAAAGATGTTTTTTCCAGTTGCTTTCCTTCTAATCTTAACTTTATTGTATTTGTTTGTTTATGTAATCAAAATTATTCATTTTATCTTTTGAGATTTTTTCTATCTCTTATTTGGTCATGAACTTTTCTCCTATAGGTAGATCTGATCCATAATTTCCCCATGTTTTTCTAATTTGTTATGTGACCTTTTTTATCTGGGCCACATATTCACTTGGATTTAATCTTCATATTAGATGTGAGGTGTTGGTGTAAATCTAATTTCTTCCGTGCTGCTATCCAATTTTCCAAGCAGTTTTTGTCAAATAATGAATCTTTATTCCAGTAGCTGGGGTCTTTGTGTGTTTTTTTGTTTGTTTGTTTGTTTATCAGGCTCATGTGACCATCACCCATACAGAATTTTTTTATTCTACATATGGGTCTTAGCTATTTCATAGGCTATATCCAAACTGCTTTCAGTCACTTTGAACAAACTTAGTATATATGCTGATTGTCAGCCTTTCCTATTGCTCAATGAAGTGATAATTACCTGTTCCAAAAGTTTTTCTGTTTATCATGTGTCCTGAGAATATCTATCAATTTCTTCCTCCTTAGTTGATAAGGAAATATTAATCCAACTATAACTTTCTGAGGGTGATGGGCTGGGTTTTGCTAATACCATAGGAGTTTTTCTTAGGATACTTTCCAAATATTTTATTATATAATATTTTTATTATGTATTTTTATTATATAATATTCTATAGTTCCAAAAGCATATAGTAAGAGTGATATTGCATAGGTGTTAATTGTTTTAAATGTATTCCACCCATTGAGCTTTGATTTCATGATTTCATGATTTCATGAATAGGTTCCTTGACATGCACAGTAAGTCATGGCTTTCTCCTTCACAACTTCATGCTTAGTGTTACTTATCTTGAGGTATTTGTCAAGATATTTGTAAGTATCACATTCATCTATTTGTACAAGTTGATCTCCTAATTGAATCTTGAAGCTTTTGGTCTCTATTTTTCTTTGGTATGTTTTAAGAATTTTATACTTATCTTGTCCAAAGATTGATATCATTGGAAAAGGATTCCACACAAGGAATAATCTGTTTTTGGTCATGTCTTATACTTTGATGTCATATATCAAGTGATTAAAAAGATGTTTTTGGGGGCAGCTAGGTGGCGCAGTGGATAGAGCACCAGCCCTGAAGTTAGGAGGACCTGAGTTTAAATCCAGCCTCAGACCAAACATGTGTTGCATACTAGCAATGTGACCTTGGGCAAGTCACTTAACCCTGATTGCCTCACCCCCCCCTCATATTTTTGTATGATTCCTTCTTTAATTTGGAAGTTATCCTCGGTTCTATTTAGGAGAGATGATAATGAGTTTAAGGCTAGGCAGAATTAAATGGACATCTCTTTGAAGTGTGTCACGTTTTATGTCAATTGTTCTTGACCATATCACATTTGTGCCATCGTTGAAATAGAGAACATTTGTCATGTTGTCAACAAATTACTATCAAATTCTCATTCTACTTTGGTCCATTTTTTATATTTGCAGTAATGAATAAGCCATGAATGCAGAACTGAGTCAGAGGCATTACTTTCAGGCAGCTTCTTCAGAAATTACTGAATCAATGATTAGTTGTCCTTTTCACCACTTTGGACTTTTGGCATACCATTTTCATCTTCATCTAACATATTTTTTCTTGGTTCTCAGTCTTATAAACTATAAATGCTTTTATATAAAGTACATAATGATATGATTGTCCTCTATCTGGTAGCAACACTGATGTTCTCTTCTTTTAGTAGTTGATGAGTACTACCTTTTGTTATGAAAGGTAGGATGAAGCTTGTATCTAAAAGGAATCTAGTAATATATTTTGTTAATAAATCATACATCAATGTGAAGCCTTTGATATATTGATATATTGATGGATGATCAAGCTTTGCTATTTTTCAGTTTTGATGAGAACTTAGAGCTTTACTCACTTCTCTGGACAAAGTAGTTACATTGTTCATTACATTAATGTTGAGCAAAGTTTCTCTTTTGTATTTGATACAACTAGCACTTTTATCTGTTATCTTATCTTATCCTATAGTTTATTTATTTCTCAGGTCTCTATAGTAAAGTTTTTGATTGATGTTGAATTTGTTCATTTTATTCTTTGTGATGCTTTGTTTTCTTATATCAACTTAAATTCTTGACTTTCTCTTTCCCTTGCTGATTAAAAGAATCAAGAATTTCTGATATATTTTTTGTTTTCCACCTACAGTTCTTTATGTTTCTTTATTGTTGTCTTTAATTGGATAATCTGGTATTCAAGTTTCCTATTACATTTACCAACTAGCTGTTGCTGAAATCTTCCAAAGTCTTTCCACAGGTTTTCATTAGCTTTCTTAAGCTGCTTCTACCATGTAGTTGTTTAGCACTTGTGTTTCTTTCCCCTCACCATGAAAGTGGCCTCTGCATATATAAGAGAGTATGTGTCCTGAACTATTTTTATATTTTCTGTCAAATTTTGTGGGAGTATGTATCCATTCATTATGATTACAACAAAAGTCACATTTTTTAATTATTCTGTTTTGGTACAGCTGGTCGACTAGTTGATTTCATGACATCAAACTAAAGATGGTCTAGTTATGACCTGGTTAAAGGGTTACAACATAGATAAGACAAAAATCCCTAAACATAATAATCCAAGACAGTCTTGTCAGTGTCATCTTCTCCTTTTCTCTTCTTCTTCCTTATTAAAAATTTAAGCTATGAGTGAATGTTAAGATAATATTGATATTTTCCAAAGGAAATGTCATTTTTTTTGTTAGGGTGTATGAGGGAAGGTAATATATATTTGGCCTGAATAAATAGCTTGGAATTACATTATGAAAGGTTTTAAATGCCAACATGAACACATGTGTATCTATTCACACACAAATACATGTAATGCACATGCATGGAATCTTATATAATGATGGACATTTTAAATGAGTACAAGAAGCAGGCATATTCTCACATTCCTGAGGCATCTACTTATTTGAGATGAAGCAATCATTAGTTTGTAAGTTTATGTCAGCAATGATATGGTCCATTGTTCAGTCTTTAAGTAATGTCTGTCATGTTTGACCAGAGCCATAGTTATTGGTTGTCTTTATTTGGATTAGTAAAAACTTTTTTTTGTTAATATATGATATTACATAGTAAAAAATGATGGAAAAAGTAAATTGGAAGAGAATCATATGAAAATGTGGACTAATCTGTTGAACACATTTGTTATTGCCACTGTTTTTCCACTATTTATATTGGTAATTTAAAAAATCCATTGCATATTAATTCTGAGAGATTGCAATTTATATCATAAGCATGTAAATTCCACCCCATAGTATTTTTAGATTCACATGATCCTAGGATCATAAATCCAGCTGTGTAAGGGATCTCAGAAACCATCTATTCCACCCCTTCACTTTTTAGATGAGGAAACTAAAGCCCCAAGAGGTTAAGAGACTTTCCCAAGGTCAGACAGGCAGTAAAAGTCAGAGGTAGGATTTGAACTCAGGTCCTCTGACTCTGGAATAAGTCTTAATTCTATTGTACCATACTGAAATGACAGATTCTTTGTGGAATCAATAAATGTTAAATAAACTTTAAAAATTATTTATAATAGATAAAAAAGGAACATAATGGACATTCTGATTAATAATCTCCAAATATATGACTGTTATAAGGATTTAATTTTAAAATTTTATGATAATTTCTACCAGCAACCCAATATACAGAATATACAAAGGGCAGAATCTAATTCTAGATCTGGAAAATAAGTCACATTTTTTATAGCATTTTATACTTTCTAAAGCATTTTTCTCACAACAACCCTCATATACCTCTTCATTTTCCATTAGCAGCTCTGCTTGGTCTTTACTCCACAGGACACCATGCCCTCATTCAGGTAGGTACCCCTTGGTGATCTCCTCCTCCCCCATCTTTTAAATTTCTTTTGTGTATTCTCTTCCTCTATTATATTGTAAGGTCCTTGAGGACAGGAGCTGTCTTTCTTTCTTTTTTTTTTTTTCTTGTTTTTATCCCCAGAGTTTAGCACAATGCCTAGCACATAAGAGGCCCTTAAATGTTTATTGAATTGAAATAGAATTGAATAAAAAAACCCTCTGAAGAAGACAGTAAAGCATTACCATACCCATTTTGCAGACAAGGAAACTGGCTCAGAAAGATTGCATTTTGTCTATGTTCGCATGGCTAACATGTCAGTGCTGGGTATTCCAAATACAAGTTTTCTAACTTAATCATTGGGGCTGTTTAAATTACTCTTTTATTTGAAAGTTGTTTTGTTTTTTTTTTAACCTAGATATGGATAGGCCTCTTTTTTTTAACCTAGACATGGATAAGAACTAATGTATTACTTTCCTATTCTGAAATGCATACTGGATTCATTCTCCTACTTTTTGTGTGACCTCAGGGAAGTCAACTAAAGCCTCAGTTTCCTCTTCTGTAAAATGAGGTTTTACTAGGTCAAGGGTTTTTAACCTAGGGCATGAGGCAGCCACAGATAGATTACAGAGTGTCCTTGAATTTGGATGGAGAAAAAATTATTTCTTCATTTCAATATAATTATATTCTTTTTGTAATCCCATGTATTTTATTTTATACTTTTAAAAACATTATTTTAAGAAAGGCTCCATCAGCTTTACCATATTGTCAAAGGGGTCCATGATACAACAAAGGCTTAAGAACCCCTAGACTGGTAGATCCCTAGGATCCCTTCTTCCCCTAAATCCTATGATCTTTTGTAACCTTTTTCATTGTTATGGTTATTAATAGTATAATAATTATTACAGCTGGCATTGCCAGAAGGAGGGTTTTTCTTGTGTGTATTTTTATCAATAGATTAATATTTTCCTTGCCAGCACCTGAATCCAAAAGGGTGTTCCCATGGCTTTTAGGCTTTTGTTTGCATCATTAGTCAGAAATCTCTTTAAATATGGGTGAATTAATTTGGTGGAGTTGGTTTAACAAGTCATATCTGCACTGTACAGGTTTACATTGTGGTTTGTGGTAAGTTTGTAGAGGTTTTTTAAGAAAACTCATCGTGGTGAAAGCAAACCCTTCCCAGACCATAGAGCCTTTATGTGCTAAGCACAGAATTTCCTTTTGTGGTCTGGGCTGACGTGACTTTGGATAATAAATATCTGTAAAAAGATTTCCTGAGGTTGGCTGGAAGGCATCATCGGGTGCCTTAAGTGGCCGATTTCACAGCTTTTCACTGTGGAATGAAAAGACTCTTTCTTATTAAAGTCATATCACTTTGTAATCATCTCCTAATAGTCAGTCACTCATAATCTAGTCCTTTTATTCGCTCAAATACTCACATACCTTTAAGGTTTGAGGGCCAAGAACATATGTATCATCAGAAACTTTGCCATTTTTCTTCCTTCCCTTTACCTTTTCTTTATCTTTGCTTCCACATCCAGGAGAAGGCCAACTTTCCCTTATGACTTCCTAGCACCTAAAATCAATGTTTGCAAGGAAAAAAAAAAAAGCAAAACCCACTGCTTGCTCCCATTAACTGTGGAAACTGGTTTCTATTAATGTGAAATCAAGAAGCAAATAGGCGATTGACTTTGGGGAGAAAAAATAATCCAAACCCCCCAACATGTTGTCAAACTTAGTCTCCCAAAGAATAAATTCTCTTTTGTTAGGAACTGGTAACAAATCAGTAAAAGTTGAGTCCTGTAATGAGTTAAAATATTCCAAAAGCTTAAGGCTCCTATCGCCAGGTGACCTTTAAGGCATGTAACAGCAAAGAAGTTAATACACTCTGCATATGTTGCAGAGCAACAGGTGGTAGACAACCATCGGGGGCTGCTTACATTCCTCCGTTTTCAAACTCCTGGCCCCTGGTATTCTGGGATTTACACTACCTCCCCCAGGCTCTGACTGACAAGCTAATCGGTGTGCTGGGAAGCCCTAAGCTATTGATTCCACTGTAACAGAACACCTCCCAGTCAATGAAATGCTTCAACAACGAAGAAAGGGAGGCATTAGACTGTTGAGCAACTGGAAGAAATTTGCTTGTAGGGAGTGCGGCAGAAATGAAAAGGCTCTCAGGGGCAAGGACTTGAAAAGCCAGGTTATTAAAAAAGCCACAAAGCTGGAGTCTGGCTGAGTGGAGAAAAATAGTTATGGCTCAGTTAGGCGTATCTAAAAGAAGGAGGAAGGGTGGGTGGGTGGGTGGCTGGGGGCGGGGGGGGTTAGCCAGCTTTCAAAATTGCGTTAATCCCCCGAGTCCTTAATTTCTTTTCTTTTATGGCAGCTTGTAGTATAGCAACAAGTATTTGAGCAGTTAATAATTTTAAACAGTTTAGCTTACCGAAGGCAATATATCTTTAGCCTTAATTAAAATTTTATTTTAGTAGGAAAAATATTAAAATGACATTAAGATCCATCCACAAAGATAGGAAATATATGATAATATAAATATTTTATTATACAAACTATTATTAAGCAGCTGCTGAAGGAATCTCTTTCCATTCATTGTGTTTTGAAATGCAGGTCACTATTTCTTAATAATGCCCTGACATCTTTCTTTTGAAATATTCAAAATGGCCAAATTAATTAGAAACAAGGGCCATGTTCTGAGGAGGCTTGCTAATCAATTAAAGAGTTATTTTCAAACCAGATGCAGAGGATGACTTTATGGCATAAACATTCATTCCAATGATAACATATAATCATCATAGATCAATAAGTAAATATATATGTATATATGTGTGTATATGTATATATGCATACATACATATATGTATATGTGTGTATATAAAAGGTTTGATGTCATTTAGATCATTCATAGGTTTCCCAAATCACATTTTGCATATTCACTGAAACTTAAGAGAAAATGTGGAAGGCCTGAGTTGCTTAGTTACAAATTTTATAGAAACTGGTCAGTCTTTATACTTACAACATTACACATAATACATATACTATTCCAACCATGTTGAAAGTCCAAGGTATGGTTCCTTGTGAAGAGTTTACAGAATTATGCAATTGATTCTCATATAATTACCAATATATAGATTTTTTAAATGATAAACCAAATCTTGGAAAACTATACCTAAATTAGAAAAAGCTAGAAAATAACCATCAATTTTCGTCTGCTACACTTTCATCTCAGCATCTAGTAGCTATCATCATGGTATTGAAGGGCTCATTCCAACTAATTAGTTTAATTTTAAATTCCTTTGTGTCTGAGACAGACACACTTATCTCTCTTCATGCCAAAGCCAATAATTGATTGAATGGTGACAGGTCAGTAAGATATTCCTAGGGAATAGTTTTTTATGTACCTTTTACCCAGGTAAGAACAGAAGATTTGGGCACAAAGGAAAATTCTGCATTATTTGTTGAAGGTGAAGTTGCTGGATTCTATTATAAATACAAGTCTTTATTATGTAGTGTTCTTCTTTTAGTCTCTGCCATATTCTTCCTGGTGCCAGTTACATGCAGTGAGCCTTTGAAAATATTGTGTGCATTTAGTGGGTATATAAATTATATGAATGAGGATAAATGTGTGCTTAGAGTATGATTAATTTCAAATTAACAGTTGAGGAATCCTGTCTTTTATTGTAGTTGATCTAGTCTATGTCTCATACAATGATTTAAAGCCAGTGTGATTACATTTGATCAATTAGGGTCTTTTGAAAAATACTTTACACATGGCATGGAGTTTCCTGGGATGAGATTACAATCCATATTGAGCAATGGCAAAGTGTCTTCCTTGAGATCAGGAACTGTTTTTTATACCCCTTTTTTATCTCCTAGGGCCTAGCTCAGTGCTTATTTGTAGTGAGAACTTAATAAATGAGTAGTTAATGACGATGTGATGAAGAGAAGTGTCAAGGCTTGGCTGAAGCTTCATCTGAGGCCACCGTGAACTTAAGCATGTGGTTTGAGATATTTAGAATATGATGGAAAGCTGAATGGAAGGGGAACCATTAGTAGCCCCATAAGAACTTATTCTTTGAGACAAAGAAGTGGTAGAAGTGAGGATAAATTTTTTAAAAAATATTTTTGCAAATAATCTGGCTACTTTATAAAGTTCAAAATGGTTAGTAACAGGAAATTTTGTTCTATCATGAAATAGAGTCAGGAAAAACTGCAATGCTTCTTCTATAGGCTGTATTTAGATGAGGGGAGGGGAACCTGGTCTACCTAGTTAGTCAACCTAGTTTGACCTAGTCAACAACAGTTTAAGACAACTTAAATGTATCAATATTTCATTTCAAGTCTATACAATACCATAAATGTTTTGTTTACTATTTTTACTTTATTATTACTAATACTTTACTATTGTTAATAATACCGTTTATATAACACTTCAAGGTTTACAAAGTGCTTTTGTCATAAGAACCTGATGAGTAGGTCATGCAAATATTATTTTCCCTGTTTTATGGATGAGAAAACTGAGACTCAGAGAGTTGAAGTCACTTGCCTATGATGTCATACCTAATAGGTATCAGAATAGGAACTTGTAACCAGGTTATCTGCACCCAAATCCAGCGCTCTTTACACTAAAAAAAAAAAATTTCCATTTGACTGTAGACAATATTTTATCAATAGTGTTTTATTGTGTCCTCTTTCTTTCTTAGCTAGCTTTAGAAAAATGTTTTATTGGTTTATTTTCATTGATGAAAGTGAGACCATATGTATAAAATCTACTGTGGTAGTAAATACTTGCTAAAACTGGAAAATATGTTTCTGCCACACGCTTAATAATCATCGTGACAGTTCATAATTTGGGAAATAATCTTTACATTTGCTGAAGTTGGTTGTACTGAGTTTGAGAGACTAACTTCAAGGCTGTACCCACTGGAAATTTTAGGGGAAAGACTCAAAAATATTATTTTGTGATTATAAGAGCGTTGAGGAAATAATACTGGTCTTGGAATCAGGAAAGGTCTTGGTTGGAATTCTTCTTTAGGGTAACGACTGTTTTCCATTTCTGTCTTTGCATCCACAATACTTACTTCTTGATAATACCTGTCATTTAGAATTTAAATCCCAATTTTGATACTTATTAATTGTGTGATTTGGGACAAGTCACTTAATTTCTATGGTTCTCAGTTTCCTCATTTTAAAACTGTAGGTAATAGTACCTAATATATCTAACTAATTCAAAGGTTATTACGAGAGTCAACTGAGGCATTTTATGTAGCGCTCTTTGCAGACTTGAAAAGTATCATAAAAATGCCAGTTATTGGAATTAATAATAGTGGTAGCAAAATCAGGCACATCTTTCTATTGCAAAAAGTGAGATAGAAAAGTCTAAATATTGCATAAGTAGATTTGATGTGGAAGAAAAACTCAAAGACTTGAAAGCAAAATTATTAATGCTTCTAAGTAGAATTCTATATATTTATGTTGTTTTAATTCCTAGAGTGTATTCAATTAATGATTATCTATTAATGGAAAATAGGAATAGTGCAAATAAATAACATTCTAGTGAAATACTGAAAACTTTATCATTGAAATACTGAAAACAGAAAGGAAAACTTAATCTTTTGTAACATTTCTTAGCAGCTAGGTAATACAGTGGATAGAGTTCTGGGCCTGGAGTAAAAAGGATCTAAGTTCAAATTTAGTCTCAGATACTTCCTAGCTGTGCGACCCTGGGCAAGTCACTTAACCCTGTTTGCCTCAGTTTTCTCATCTGTAAAATGAGCTAGAGAAAGAAATGATAAACCATTCCAGTATCTTTAACAAGAAAACCCTAAATGGGGTCACAAAGAATAGGACATGCCTAATCGAGTAAAGAACAATAAAACATTTCTTCACTGTAGAATTGAAGCAATCAGATAGAAAAAAGTAGGAAGGTGAATGGAAAGAAATAATGTGTGAATACCTTACATATCTATTCCTTTGCTACTCGAAGTACTCTCTTCATATCTTAGCATCTTCTGTAAATTATTTGTAAATTTGTAAATCTTTTGTAAATTATTCTGTCCTTGACCCCTCAAAAACCATCCAGTGGGTCAACATTTTGGTGATAAATTTGTTCAAACTTATGTAGATTTTTTCTCAAAGACATATGGTGCCAGGACCACACTTGAAGCCCGCTTTGAGACTGTGCTCTGGTGACACTTTCAAAGTCATTAACCTACCACACTGATTCATCAGGGGACAACAATGTGGAAGATTCTTAAATTGGATATAATAATAAACATGCGGTAGGGGTACTGACTTTTTTTTTAAGATGATAGGTTTTTTGGGGGAGACTTGGATATTTTTGTCTTTAATCTTTATTCTGAGAAGTCATTCTTGGATATACTATGATGGGAAACTAGAATCAAATATTCTTAATAATACATGGATTTGTACCATTCATAGAATAAAGTTCTATCTTAAATCCCATATCTATTTTTGTATTTTATAGCTGCGTAAAAAAAACAATAATAAAAGCAAAACTAAACTTCAATTTCACCCCCATTAGGATTAGCCTATCTGCTGCATTTGTCACTGCTAATTTTCCTTTTCCTTCCTTCTCTCCTTCCTTGGTTCCTGTGACATAATGTACTGCTGACTCTCCCTAAAACTTTTAAAAGTTCTTTCTTTATCTCCTACCCAGACTTTCTTCTTACTCTATCACATTGACAAAGCCTCCCTCTTAGACTTCTGATCTTCTCCTTTTGCATTCACTCCCTCAGACAATTGATCATTTCCTCCATACTTAACTCCTATTTCTACATCCATGACTTTCAAAGCTTTATCTCTAGAAACCTTACATCTCTTACCTTACCTCTAAATCCAAAATCACTACTAGGATGCTGCACTATCATCTGTCTCATTACCCTCAATTTGAGATCTTTGAGTTATTTTATTATATAAAATGGCATATGATACACAATTGTTTTATTATAAATTATATCAGTTATTTATAGTAATATCATATATAGCACCACATAATTAGTATATAACATATATGTTACATGTTATATACATATATACATCATGTGTGATATATATGTTATACATTAGGTTGTAACATATAGTGCAATACAAATTATATTTTATTATATTTCTCCATAAATACAGACATGTACTATATTATATGCATATAGTTATATAAATGCCAGCTTTTATTATTAGTGACAAAATCCCATCAGCTCTCAGGTTTTCCTTTTCTCTCCATTTCAAGTCACTGTCCTGGTCCGTATTTTCATCCCTTTTTACCTAGATTACCAGAATAATTCAGCCTCTCTTCTTATTTTCATCTTCTCCCTATGAATGTCATTTTGGGGGATTTAGAGCTGGAAGGCTCCTTAGAGATCAGCAACTACCTTAACCCCTCATTTTATACAGATGAGCAACCTGTGTCCATTGAGTTTAGCTGGATTGCTCAAAGTGGTACCTACAGAATCCCAGAGTTGGAAGTGACCTTTGGAGGCTATGTAACTCCTCTCATTCATAACCAAGAATCTCCTCTACATTATCACAAATAAGTGGTCACCCAGCCTTCACTTTAAGATAGAACCCCTAGCTCATATAGCTTTTGAATAGCTCTAGTTGCTAGGAAATTTATCTTCACGCTGCGGTAAAATCATAATCTTTTTAGCCTCTAGTTTTTTTTCTAGTGTTACCTTGTGGTGACGAGAAAAACAAGTCTGATTCTTCTTCCAAGTGTTCTTAGATTCTTGAAGATGGTGATCATTACCCCTCTCCTGCCCCCATTTCCTCTTCCTCAGGCAGAATACCCCTAATTCCTTCAACCAGTTCTCATGTGGCATGGTCTTGAGACCCTTCATAGCTTACTCACTTTCTTTGGCATAATCTTCAGTTGATCCATGTCCTTCCTAAACTATGGAACCCAAAACTGAGTACAGTGTAATCTGACCAGGGCTGAATACAGCAGGATAATCACAGTAGGACAATCCTATCTCTTGTACTTGAGGATTTGATTTTTTTTAATCCAAGTGTAAGCAGCAGAATAAGAAAGATAAAAAACCTAGTCCCCCCTACTCTAAATCTAGTCTTTCCACTCTACCAAACTTCCTAATGCCAGATAAATCTTCCTTAAAAAAAAAGAAAAATAATGCAATGTTTTAATATCATATTCACTATCTTCTCAAATCTACATATCTTGTCCATGCCCATTGCATCATATCCACATGCAGCCACCAAAATAATTTTCTTTAAGTACAGAACTGACCATGTCACTGTCCTACAAAGTAAACTGCAGTGGTTTCCTGTTGCCTGTAAAAAAATCTAAACTGCTTTAGCTTTTAAAGCCAATTACAACCTAGAAACTGAAGCTGAGAAAACTTAAGTTATTTACCTAGAGAAGGGTCACACAACTCATAAATATCTGAGACAGCATTCAAACTCAGGCCTTCCTAACACCGGATTGAGTTCTTAATCCACTAAGCCAAGCTTCCTTTCTGTAGTTGCACAGGAGTCACTGTAATAGGTAACATTTATATAGCATTTACTTTGGGCCGGTAACTATGCTAAACATTTTATGATTATTATCTCATTTGATTCTCATGAAAACCCTGGGAAGTAGATGCTATTATTATTCCCATTTTACAAATGAGGAAACTGAGGAAAACAGAGGTTGTATCTTGTCCAAGGTTACATGACTAATAAGTATCTGAGACTGGATTTGAACTTGTCTTCCTGAATTTGTCTATCCACTACACAATTTAGCTGCCTCCATAGGGAACATAAGTGGTGAGAGCAGCTCACCTTTCTAGTGCTGCAGGACCTCTGATGTTATCTAGTGAGGCCATTGCACTGTTCCCACTAGGCCTGCCCCATCTTAATCTCAGAGCCTCTGATTGATATTGATGAGAAGGACTATCGTTCCATTGGACACTGTTCTACCACAAGATTAATCTCTGCTCAATGCTGTCCTGTTGGACTTAAACTGCTATATGAATCCCTCCTGGATGTTGCTCTGCTGCTCCACTCAACAGTGCTTAGGACATGTAGCTTCTGCTGGATGATGCTCATTGGACACAATTTCCAGCTTAGTTGAACAACTTTGCTATTTCTTGGAAAACTGAGGGCTACAATGCTCTTTTGGGGTAGGTCCCAAGTTCTTTTCCTTTTATAGTTCTTTCAGCAAAGTCAGAAACCCTTGCCTGGAAGCACTGAAAAGCCTTTGCGTGGGTTCTTTTCTCATTTCCTCAAAATCTTGCCTGTGGAACCAGTTATCTTTCCTGCAGGAGATTCTCAGCCCCAGGAAACAAGAACTTTCTTCAAAAAATGCAGAACTCTCATCCAACTAATGCACTTCTGTTAGTTCTTTCTTTGGACAAAACTTCCTGGTCACTGAACTAAGGGTCTTCATGGGCTACTCTCCTCTAGTCCATGGTATATTTCATATTCCTCCCAATTTTAACCTCTAAAGGCTAGGCTATTAACCAGGAAATGGTTACTTTCCAATTGCTATCAAAAGCAATGGAGTTTGAGGTGCCCCAGTTTTCAAGCCCTAGACCTCTTCCATTCTTTTATGTAAATAAATAGAAGGAAAGAAAGCACCTATTATGTGCCAGGTGTTTGCTAAGAGCTTTACAAATATTATCTTATTTAATCCTCACAGTAACCCTGGGAAGGAGGTGCTATTATTATCTTCATTTTACAACTGAGGAAACTAAGGCAGACAGAGAAAGAGGTTACTTGACTTGTCCAAGGTCACATAGCTAGTACATGTCAAGGCTAGATTTGAACTCAGGTCTTTCTGACTTCAGGCCCAGCGCTCTATCCATTGAGCCTCCTACTTGCCTCTAAGTATTCAGGGAAAAAGGCATGACAATAACTCCAAGCCCACCAAAGAAGAAGATCATTGTATGTATGTGTGTGCATGTGTGTGTGTGTGTGTGTGTGTGTGTGTGTAAATGTGTATGTATATATCTATATCTATATATCTATCTATCTATATATATTTATAGGGAGAGAGAGAGAGAGCCTAAAGTCTCCTCAGGGAGCTTTGAGTTATACCTTTACCAACTAGCTAAATTTAGCATCTTATCCAGGATCTAGTACAGTCTACTGCACACAGTCAGCATTTAATAAATGTTTATAGAATATAATTTAAGCAAATCATGCTGCATTTCTAGGAGGTTTCTTCTTAGCTACTAATCACATCACTAATATTTTCCTTTTGGAGAAAATAGACCATGAATACATATAAAAAGGTTAAAGGAGGTACAACTTGAATAACTCTAGAGCTATTGAAATAGCCATGCCCAAAGTACAATAAATATTAAGATACTTAAAAATAACCAAGAAAAGTGAGGAACCCTGAAGATGAAAATTAATTTTTATTTATTTTAAACATCGCTCAACTAGTGATCATGATTAATAATGAAAATTTAAATGTTACTAATTTTATGTTATTTAAAATTATTCCAGATTTCATCTAAACTGGATTGATGCCTTTGAAATCAATGGCCTTTTAGACTTGATCTAGACTGTGATGGAAGGGCTGGCATAGCTTATGGAAAGTGCTAATGGAACACATGCCTATCTCTTGCTGTTGACAGGCATTAATAAAAAACTAATCTGAGAAAATTTTGAAAAACCTACTTATTACATAATCTGGTTTATGTTTTGGCATGAGGCAATTATTGCTTTCAGAGAGAGAAAACCATCCTTCATAACTCTTCACTAACATTATTTCAATTCCCCCCATTCCTTGTTTGGACTTAAATAAGTATCTAGGGGCATGTACTTTACTTACACTTGCAGACATATATGTAAACTTTGTTTTTGATCCAAACCTGTTCTTTAGTAGATAGAAGGGGTCTCCAGTGAGAAAACTCCTTCTCCCAATGCAGATTATTAAAAACAGGCAACATTTTTAATAGTTTTAGAAAATTGCTTGGTTCACTGAGAAGTTAAATGACTTACCTAGAGTCACATAGCCCGTATGTGTCAGAGGCTAGCCTTCTTTCCATTTTTCTACATTGCCTTTTGACCAACTATTTATTTTTCTGTCTTTATCTGCCTACTTTAAGACACTGATTGGTGAGTTCCTGTCCTGAACTGATATATTATGAGAAGCCCTGGCATTACTATTTGCTTCATTTCTAGCTCTCCAAGTGGTTTGCTATCTACCTACATATCATCTGCCTTGTCCCACCTTATCCACACTTAACTTCTTTACACTTTGTCTTACTGTATTAGAACATAAGCTTCTTCAGATATGGCCTATCATATTTTCTTGTTTTTGTACCCCCAGTCCTTCACACAGAGTAAATGTTATAGCTATCCATATAACTATCATCTATGTATCTATCAATCTACTTATCTAGTCTATCTATCCCTCTACTATCTATCATTTACTTATCATCTATCTATCCATCTATCTATGATCTACCTTTCTAGCAATCTGTTTAGTCTTGTCTGTCCATCTGCCTATCATTTACCCATCATCTATTTATCTATCCATCTATCCGTCATCTAGTTGGACAGCTTGGTGGTGCAGTGGATAGAGTGCTGGGCCTGGATTCAGGAAGACTCATCTTCCTGAGTTCAAATCTAGCCTCATACACTTACTAGCTATGTGACCCTGGGCAAATCACTTAACCCTGTTTGCCTCAGTTTCCTCATTTGTAAAATGAGCTGGAGAAGGAAATGGCAAACCACTCGATCATCTTTGCCAAGAGAACCCCAAATGGGGTGATGAAGAGTTGGACATGACTGAAACAACTGAACAAAAACGTCATCTACTTATTTATCAATCTATCTAGTCTGTCTATTTATCTATCTATCTATCATCTATCATCTAGCTAGCTAGCTAGCTAGCTAGCTATCTGTCATATCTCACTATTGTTAACCTGAACCATGTAAACCTATGTAAACAGGAGTTATCTCTCAGTAATGGCTGCTTTGTGGTTATTCAATGCCTTTGTCTGGCCTGTCCATCAATGTCACTTATCCACAATCCCTAGGTGCATCCCTCCCCCACCTTGATCTAAGTATCTTTTCCGAAATGAGATTTCAAGGTGGAAAATGTTACTATATTTACATCCACTATTTAAGAGAACCAGTTCCTCTTATTGGCCTCTCACTGATAGAGACATCATAAAAGTTTCTAGATAAACAACAATGGCAAACTATAGCCTTAAGCTAAGCAAATAGAACTGTTCCACACAGAGATTAGTTTATCCCTCTGGTTTATCTTCCTTATCCTTCTCTGACTGTAGTCACATGTTAAACTGGTGCTGCTGCTGTTATTGTTTTCCCCCTTTCTCCTAGAGCCTCTACTGTGATTTCCATTTTTCTTTCCTGTACATTTAATTTTATTTCACTTTGACATTTTTCAAGTTCTCCACTTAAGTCCATAAGCATATAGGTTTAAAATTGAAAAGAAAAAAAAATCAGACATCCATTTTCCCACAGCATTAGAATGATTTATTCTCAATTTCCTCTTTATTTACTATACTGTTGGTAATCTCAGCGTAAGCCCATGGGCAAGTATCAGGATATTACCTTATTGGTATAGTCGATAGAATAAATCACAACCTACATGGTTATTATTTTGATAGAAAGGTTTTCCTCCCCTTTCTCCCAAAATATTCACTGGTTAGGTATGGGTGTCTTAAATCCCAACATTTGGATTCATTATTTTGGCTAAAATCTTTATTCCTTGTTTAAATGCTAACATCCCTGGGAATGATAACACACTAAGACTCACCAATCATTTAAATCTTACTATAAATGAATTTACAGATCAATCACTAATGATTTTTATTCATATGAGAAATAATTACAACACTTTCAACTAGTATTACTTAGTTACTCAACTCAATACTCAACTAGTGTTAATTACTTTAGCACTATGCTAAAATATGATGTCATCTTCAAGAGAATGTTCTCATTGCAAAGACAAATAAAACACATTTGAAAATAGGAGTACACCTCACCCAGTTCTTTTCCCAAGCTTTTGTCCAGGTTACATAAATGGAACGACTCTTTCTCTCCTCTTTATTGTATATTCTTCTCCTTTGAAATCCAGCTCAGGTACAGATCCTCCTCTCTTCAGGAAACTTTCTCTCAGTAAACCCTGCTTGGTTTAGCACTTTGAGAAAACTTACTACGTTTGTTCTGAGAGTCAGTCCCTTTTCTGTTACTAATAAACTACCTTTCATCCTAGATTTCTTCTTTTCACATTTTTGTCTTCTTTTGCTTGTGGCGACCAGGCTCTCCCTATGGAATACTCTGTAAACCTGCACATTGTGTCCATTGCTGGTTGCTTTTCTTTCACATCAGCTTTGTTGTCCACCAGCATCATTCAGCAGCCTCACCTCCCTTGAGATCCATTCCATCCACATATAACGCACAGTCTAGAGTCTTGTTACAATTTATTGGCCTCCTAGTCATTCTTCTTCCTTTCTCAAGAAGTTTGGTAGTTGGCTCACAGTTTTCTCCAGTCTGCCCACTGCCCTCATATCTGATACTTCAGGATACATTTTGGTGTCCTCTCAATTACCCAACAATCTCAGATATGCAGATGATATCACTTGGGTGGCAAAAAGCGAATTAAGAAGCCTTTGGATAAGGGTAAAAAAGGAGAGTGTAAAAGCTAGCTTGAAGCTTAATGTCAAAAAAACAAAAACAAAAACAAAAAAAACCTAAGATCAGGACAACTGGTCCCATAACGTCCTGGCAAATAGAGGGACAAGAAATGGAAGTCATATCAGATTTTACATTCTGGGCTCAAAGACCTCTGCAGATGGTGACTGCAGCCATGAACTTAAAAAATTCTTGCTCTTTGGAAGGACAGCTATATCAAATCTGGACAGTGTACTAAAAAGCAGATATGTTACCTTGCCAACAAAGATCTATATAGTCAAAGCTATGGTTTTTCCAGTAGCAATGAATGGCTGTAGGAGTTGGACTCTAAGGAAAGCTGAGTATCTCAGAATCAATGATTTTGAATTACAGTTCTGGAGAAGAACTTTTGAGAAACCCTTGGATAGCAAGGATGTCAGATGAGTCAACATTTAAAGAAATTGATTCAAGTTATTCACTGGAAATTCAAATACTGAAGCTGAAGTTTAAACATTTTGGCCACATAATAAGAAGGTGGGACTCTTTGGAAAAGATTCTAATGTTAGGAAAGATTGAAGGCAAAAGGAAAAGGGGATGGCTGAAGATGAAATGGACAGACAGTATCATGGAAATAATGAACATGAACTTGGATAGACATCAAGAGGTAGTACAGGACAGAAGCATCTGGCATGTTATCGTTTATGAAAAATTGGACACAATTGAACAACTGAATAATAACAAAGATTACTGTCTGTCATGGAAAAATATTTGTAAAAATACCTGCATTTTCTCTTTCATGTTTTCATCAAGTATACCCTCAATGTATGCATAGACCATTTATAATTTTGATACTTTTTATTTTTTAACATTACTGACCCTTCTTTACAATTCCTGCACCCCCTCCCAGCCCTTCTTATAACAAATAGCTACAGTTAGGCAAAGACAAACTTATATATTGACCATGCCTGTAAAGTTTGCCCCATCTTGTGCTTATAATCTACTACCTTTGTGCCAAAGGGTTGGGAAACATGCTTTATGATTGGTCCTTTTTACTTATTATTGGTAATGCATTGAAAGAGCTCTAAAGTCATTCAGTATTGTTTTCTTTATTTTGTATTACTGTGGTCATTGTTAAAATTATGCTCTGGGATCTACTTACTTATTTCTATATTAATTCATATCCCTCTGGGTTATTTCTTCAATTTGTCCTCACACTAGCGGGTGGTGGTTCTGGGGAATTGACTACCTTTGGGTCCTAGGTACTTTACTATCACTAGGTACTAGTACTTTACTATCACTATTTGTACTACTATCACTATTACTAATAATCTCTGCTCTCTCCCCACTCCACACACTCAGAAGGGAGGAAACAAGTATTTATGAAAGGCCTATTGTATTCCAGTCACTTTGGTAAGTGTTTTTTTTAGTATTATGTAAAATATTGACCCTCACAATAACCCTACGAGGTAGGTTCTATTATTATCCCCATTTCACAGTTGAAGAAGGCAGACAGAAGTTAAGTAACTTGCTCAGGAGCACACAACTAATTCATTTCTGAGGCAGGTATTCCTGGCTCTAGGCTCAGCTTCCTGGCTGCCCACTAGTGTCTTTCCACTAACAATAATGCAATAGATATTTGATGTTAGCAAAGTATCTACTAAGATAATATAAAAAGAAGAGTAGCTACAAAATATTCCCTCCTTCCCCAACTCCCTCCCAAAACAGTCTGTGGTTTACTGTCCAACAAATAAATATTATCCATAGGAAGAATGAAATTAAAAAAAAAACAAAAAAAGGAAGAATGGGCATAAAATTAGAGTAAAGTGGTAGTGCTGGAGAAGACTTTTGAGAGTCCCTTGGACAGCAAGGAGATCAAATCAGTCAGTACTTAAGTAAATTAATTCAGGCTATCAACTGGAAGGTCAAATACCGAAGCTGAAGCTTAAATACTTTGGCCACATAATGAGAAGACAGGACTCACTAGGAAAGACCTAGATGTTGGGAAAGATTGAAGGCAAAAGGAAAAGAGGATGGCAGAGGATGAGATGGACAGACTTCAGGAGATAGTAGAGGACAAGAGGGCCTGGAGTGCTACGGTCCATGGTGACATGAAGAGTTGAACAAGACTGAAATGACTAAACAACAACAACAACTGTGTCAGGTGTCAGGGTATGGGGTAGGCATAGAAGATATGTTCTCTTTAGGGGGCTAATATAATTACTGAGACCAATATTAACATGAATGAAAATACACAATACAATTAAATGCTAGGGACTACTAAGTATAATAGGAGTTCAGAGGGTAGAAAGATCAATGAAAAGTGGAATGGTTAGGTAAGGATGGGTGGAGGCCATGGGATTTTAGCTGAGCTTTGAAGGATTGCACAGAATGCAGTCCAGCCCAACTAGCTTTTGTTAAGGGCCTACTCTGTAAAAAGCGAGGTGCTGGAGATATGAAAAAGAGTCCTTGCCAACAACTATTATATTCTATTACATGTGGGAGGGAATGTGGGATACAACATATAAACAGATACGTAGGTCCATGATTATTTGAGGAAGGAGAGGAGAGTAACAATTGGGTGAATCAGTAAAGATTTCCCATAAAAGGAGGAACATGAGATGAGGTTAGGGAGGTTAGGTTAGGGAGAAAAATCAGGGTTTCTAAGAGGCAGAGGTGAGGAGGAATTATGTTCTAGCATGGAGGTGAGGGGTGGAACATTGAATTCAGGGAGTAACAAGTAGAGTAGTTTGGCAGAATTGTTGAGAATATGAAGATATCTCAAATACTCAAAATACTCAAATAGAACTCACTGATATGGGTATTCCATCCAACAATGCAGTTGCAATCCATCCATGGCTGCCTATCTTGTGATTCTGGTCCATAGCTTCTTGTGAGTTCACCTTAGGAGAATCCACCCATATGTGATATTGGACTTTCCTCACTTTTTCTAGAAATTGTGATAACAGTAGAGTACGAAGGCTGTCCAAGTTTATTCTTTGTTCTCATCATTTGACTAGCCTATTTTCTTTTTTTTTTCTCATACATTTCTTTTTATGGCATCCTTTACTCTAGTGTTCCTTCTTAATTCCTTTTTTTGTAATGTCACAATATTACAAACTCCTGTCTACCTTTCCATTGCCCACTTGGGTGATTAGAAGATGACATGTCTGGAAGCTGAAACTCCAATTAGTAGACATTAGCAATTATCTAGGAAAGAGGAGAGGAACAGCTGAACTAGAATGATGAACCTTATGAGTGGAAATGAGAACAGATAATAAGATATACCATGGAGGTAGAATCTTCCAGATTGGGCAACTGATTTAGTATAGTAGTAGCGGGAAAAAAAGAAGAGTCAGGGATGATTCCAAAACTATGAACTTCAGTGAATAAAATGATAATGGTATACTGAAAAGAAATAGGAAAGTTTGGAGGAGGAATGGGGTTGGGGAAAGGATGATTAAATTCTATTTGAGACACTGAATTTAAGATAACAATGGAACATAAAAAGCAGTATAGACTATTGACTTAAGAGTCTGTTTCAGAGTCAGAAAGATTTGTGTTCAAGTCTCTCCTCTGAAACATTCTGGCTGGTTTAAGGTGGTCAAATCACTTAAATTCTCAGTGCCCCAGGAAACGGTCTCTGGTTATGTGATTCAGAATAGTTGCATGTCTATATTGGTTGAGAGAGTTTCTACACTAGGAGTTTTCTTTATCAAAGAAATAATAGGTCTGAATCCTTCCCACTGCTCCCCACCAGCCCCAACTCCCCAAAAAAGAGAAACATTTGGTTGGTAATGCAGGACTTTGTGGGTAGAATTTAGAAGGGAAATGTTACAATAAATGCATTTTTAAAAGAGAGTGGAATGTTTTGTTTGGTCTCTGGTTCTTTGTAAATATAAAGGATATACCCAGATCCTCAGAAACACTCCTGGTGGTTTTAAATGATTCAAAAATACTGAGATGAAAATGGAAGAGAACAAGACAACCAAATTATTCAAACACTGATAAGATAAGGATGTTGTCATGTGAAAATTTGAGGAATCAGGAACCTACGGTATGGAAGCATAGTACTATATCCCTTCAGGGATACAAAACCACGAGGGTCATGGTTTCACTCTGAAGGATCTTAGAAACTTGTTGGGAGTACAGAACCAGCGCATGAGAAACAATGAGAGAACAATAGTCTGGTAATCTATGGCTTTGAGGGCGATACATGTTTGAAATCTGTGTTGGCTGTAATGATCATGGAAAGGCTTTACAGAAGAAATGGGGCTTGATTTTTAGCCCTCATTACAGGAGTTTCAGCCAGATGTAATCTAGCCCAAATAAATTTAGAATTAAGATTGTGCCAGATTTGGAATAAATTTGCTAGGTTCAGATTAGGCACCTAATTTGATCCTGGCTATGTGTGAGTCATACACATAATTTTTGTCTCTCTATTTCTTTTGCCTACAATTTCATTTGAATGATCATTATTCATTATAAAATGCTAATATCACTTTGACATGAGCAAATGTCCAATTGCAATCCTTTTACAATGATTTTAACAAGTTAATAAATATCTACAAGTTCTTTTATGGAAGGCAATCAACATTAAAAGAGGAGAAAAGATTTGGGAGTGGGGGGTGTTGGAATTCAATAGACCATTCAGAGTTGAAATGTGAAAACTAAGGCCAGTCTTTGGACAAATTCAACCCAGATTTGACCTGCAGCTATAGCTTGGTCATGCCCAGATGAGAGCAGGCCTTTAGCCTGTGGTGCAGAAGTTCAGAATAAGGCCTCTTTGAATTAGTTTCAAAATACTGCTTCAATGCAGACTGAGGGCTTCTGATGATGAAAGACAATATAGTCACATAATAGCAGACTGTTAAGGCACATACATTTCCATTAAAAGATGCAATTATTAATGAAATTAAAAATCACAAACAGAAATCAGGATAAATTGGCATCAGCTATCGGAACTTGCAGTGAGAAACTGTATTTTAAAAATAAAATATTGGTGAAATTAAGATCATAGGAAAAAATAAATGTGTGTATATTCTATGCCATTCATTGCCTAGAGGATGAGGATATAACACAATTGCTATTAATGATGACATTCCTGAGTTTGGACAAATATTATATATCCTAGGCTAAATTCAATAGGATATTAATACTTACTGAAATACTCTTATTTGCTCTATTATGGTATGTCTTCTTCCCTAGCTTGTTACCTTATTTTTAGCATTTTATTAGTTTTCTGGCGTGTTTTATTTTGCTATTGTATATAAATACACATAGTCCGAGTCTCTCTTCTGAACTTTAAAATGTCGCCAGCTTCCTATTAGTCATTTCAAACAGAGACATCTCAAACTCAAATGTGAAAAATGAAACTTATTGCCCCCACCCTAACCCCTATCTCGCAAATCTATTCCTCTTCTAGATTTCTCAATTTCAATCAAAGTCACCATCATTCTTTTAGCCCCTCACGTTCGTAACCTAAGCATCATCCTGAACTCCTCACTCACTTACATATCCGATCATATTGCCAAATCTTACCATTTCTATCTCCATAAGACTTCTTGAATTTGACCCCTTCTAATTCTTCCTATAGCTACCACTTCAATTCATGCCTTTTATCACCTCCCAACTAGATTATTGCAAATGCCTCCTAAATGACCTCCTTGTCTTAAGTCACTCCACACTCCAAAATATCGTCCCCAAAGCTATCAAAGTAAGTTTCCCTAAATGCAGATATAGCCATGTCATTCTTCCACTCGTGAGAGTCCACTGGTTCCCTATTGCCTCTAGGATAAAGGATAAAACCCTTCTGTTTAATTTTTAAAGCCCTTCCATTTTGGCCCCAACTCACTTTTCCAGTCTCATTATATGTTAATCCACTTTCCATACTACTCTAGCCAGTCATTAACAAGTAGTAGTAGTAATTAAATGTATATATGTCCTAAAGCTCACATATCTAATTATAAATTGTGTTAAATTAATATGATACTAATAATACTATATTGATATATACCAACAATGCATGTTAATATTATATATAAATGAACTATAAGATGTATTACACATGCTGTTATTACTTGCTACTGTGTTCCACTGATTCTTTCTCTGTGATATCCTTGAATTCCTCCCTCCTTTTCTATTACCATCATCCTAATTTAGCCTTTTATTTCTTATCACCTAAAATATTGTAATGATCTCCTACCTGGTTTTCCTACCTCCATTCTCTTCTTTCTCTATTTCATCCTTTTGTCTCCTACCTGTATACTCATCCTAATGTGCTACTGTTCAGATAATATCAAAACTCTGCTGAAAAACCCTTAGTATATTATTATTCAATAAAAACACACATATTTTGTACTTTCCTTATATCTTTAGAAGTAGGTAGTGAAGGTATTGTTGCTTGATTTTTGAAGGTGAGTAAACCAAAGCTGAAAGGGATTAAGTGATTTGCCCAGAGTCTCATAAACAGTAAGTGTATTAACCAGAACTCCAATACTCTTATCCAGGTCTTATGACTACAGTATCAAAATATGGAGGATAAGTAAGAAGAAACATACAAAAATACCTCCACAATTTTAAGTCTAGGTAGAATAAGATTTATGCCATAAACAAATGGGGATGTTAGAAGAGGAGGAAATGGGGGGTTAAAGGGAGTTGAGTTCAGTTTTGGACTACAGTAAATAGCAAGTATTCTTGCTATTTGCTATACTTACTGCCTATATAAAAGAAATAATAGAATATATATGAGAAAATTTTTAAAAAAAGATGTCTGTGCAACTGATAAAAATATATATATATTTTGAATATAATACAGATATTTTAATTGCTTTTGGCTATTTCATTTGTAAAATGTTTCTCCTTGGTTGATGCTATAGAAAGCCATATATTTGTCTTTTGCCTATATAATTCAGCAAAATAGCATGCCAAAGATAGTTAAAGTTAAATTTGGGCATTAATAAATAGCCTGTAACAAAAAAGTGGGGCTCAGCAAGAAATATGAGCAGTGTTACATATACTTAATGTAAAAAAAAAAGAAATCACATTTGCTAAAAATATGTCAAGATAAAAATAATTGGACATATTCCTTTAAGGTAACCAATTCATGGAGAAGAAATAGTATTTACTCAGCATGTATTGTCACTGAGGAAACTGAGTGATTTAATAAGTATGGTTCATTTATAATAATGCTACTAGACTCATAAAATCAGATGTAAAAAACCTTAGGAAGCATATAGTCTACTCTTTCATTTTACAGATGAGCAAACTGAGGATCCCAAAGGGCCTAAAATAACTTGTCTCCATTCACACTACTAGTTAGTGAGAGAGGATTAAAAGCCAAGTCTTCTGACTTCCTTTTTAGCCCTCTCTCCATCATACCATCTATCTAACAACAACAACAAAAAAGAGCGTACCTGTATTAAATCCAGAATTATGCTAAGACATGTTTTGTAAAAGAGAAATTAACATATCATCACCATCCCCACTTACATTTAACTTACCCATGAAGAAGGTAAGACATAAAAAAAACCGATATAACTGTTTAGTACTGGACAGTTTACAAAGTGCTTTTCATATATATTTTCTCACCTAATTTGCTCTTAATACAACCCTTGGAGATAGGCAGAATATCTATTTCTACTTTCATGTGGGAGATCAAAAACTTGGTTCAAAGCTGCTGACACCCTTAATATTAAATGGCTAAGAGTCTCAGCCATGGTTAGAACCTAAGCAGTCAAACACCTAGTCAAGTCCCCTTTCCAGCACACTGTACATAACATATGTGAATGGGAATAACATTTTATATAATGAAGCACTAAATTGTCCAAGAAGCCTAGACCATCTGAGAATAAATAGAATGCATGTGATAAGGCACTAATTGTGAGGCCTAGGCAATTCATGGAGAGTTAGAAAAGGAAGAAATCAGTATGAGCCAAAGTCAGCATGAGGTAAGTGAGACTTAAACTGGGAAGGAGGAGTGAGATATAAATATATAGACGTAAAGGGCATTCTTGATAGGGGCAGACAGGAGCCTAAGCGAGTAGGCCCTATTGGAACACAGGGTGGATGTTGGGGAGTAGAAGAAGATAAAGGGACCAGATGATGGAGGATTTTGAGTATTATTAAGTAGTATTAAGTATTAAGTAGTATTAACATGGGTACTACGTTTAATAGCACAACTTCTCTTTCTCCATTAAAATCAAATGAGGGAAATGTGATTTTTGAATTTTTCTCTCCCTCATGTCCTGACACAACTATTACAATCCCACTTGAACCTGATGACTGCCACACTGAGTCTGACTTCATCCTTTAGAAATACTACAGAGAGGAAAAGATAGCGTGGGGGGGGTTAAAAAGGGAGAGGACCTGTTGAAGGACTATCTGGAAATGCTTTGGGGTTGCTAAGAAGGGGAGGATGGCAACCCCTTTAGTCCTTTCTCTTCACCACATGTGAGAATTTAAGATAAATGGCAAATCCCCAAGAATGACTCTTGAAAACCATGTCCAAGATTCTGCTATCACCCCCTCCCATCATTTTACTCTCTGGGTATCCAATGGGTAGTTGAAATATACTTTAAATTAAAATTTTAAATTTTAAATTCCCCTGTGGTTTACATGCTTTTTCTTCATTCACAGTTGTCAATGTAGTCAATGATTACAGAGTTCCATCTGCATAACTACAATAAGTTGGTTCAACTATTCATTCTTTGGCTCACAGAATCAGAGTGTCCTCATCTATAAAATGAAGAGATGGTTAGACTAGATGATCTCCAAGTCCCTTCCATCTCCAGGGCTCATAGAATAATATGACTGTGGATTTTTCACTCTTTCTTGATCTTTTCACCATAGGGTGAAACTAGTTTACTAGTTAGCTGTTTGGAGTAAATGTTGGGCATGGGAATAAAGAGAGAAGAAAGTGAAAGTTGCAATTACTAGACAAATATAGGGTTTTACTTTATCTGAGGAATTCATTAACCCTTTTCTCTATTGCAACCAATAAAAAAGATATTCACTGCTTAAATAGATAATAACTCACATTTATAGAGTATTTTTCAGTTTACAAAGTACTTTTCTCACAACAACTCTCTTAGGTAGGTAGTGCTAGTATTACTTCCATTTTGCAGATGAAGGGCCTGAGGCTCAGAGAGATTAAATGACTTTCCCATAATTGCTTGGTTAGTTAGTATCAGAACTAAGCCAGTGAGGTAACCTAACAGATAGGGTGTTAAGACTTGGAATAAGGAAGACCTGAGTTCAAAGCCTGCCTCAAGGCTTACCAGCTGTGCCACCCTGGGCAAACCATTTAACCTCTCAACCTGAAAAAGCATTATTCCTCATCTGTAAAATGGGGACAATAGCACCCATCTCCCAGGATTGTTGTTAGACTTAAATGACAGAGTATACGTAGAGTGCTTTGCAGACTTCAAATCACTATATGGATGTTATTGTTATTATATTATTCTAACTTGAGTCTGTTGCCTGGAAGCCTAGTATACCCTCAGCTGAACTCTGATACTCATATTAAGGCAGAGCAGGATCTTTTTCAGTCATGAAGAAAGAGACCTTCACTCTCTTAGCTTGCTGAATCTGTGCCCTTCCTACCATTTGAATCAGGACGTTTGTCTGATGCTTATCAACTAGAACCTTAATTTGTTAACTTTTGGTGATTTTATGGATGTGAGGTCATAAAATGCTAGATATAGAGTTGGAAGGGACTAGGCAAATCCCTTCATTTTACATTTAAGGAAACTGAGGATCAGGGAGGTTAAATCACTTGTCTTTTCACGGATTCACACTGCCTCTCTTACTGAGATCATCAATTCATTTTCAAATATCCAATTCAAGAACCATCAAATGATAACCTTTGGTCCTTGCTGATTAGAAAAACTGCATTTAACACAAACTTCTAAAACCAAAGAATCATTTATTATGTTATGCTGGGGGTTTAAAGGTAGGAAGATAAGTTTTAAACAAAAACTTAATTACTAAATTTTAAAAGCTAAAATATTTGAAAAAAGGGGTAGTGATAAAGTAGAGTAAAATTAGCCACTTAATGCACCACGTACAAGGTTTCTTAAAATCACATTTAGTTATTTAATGCCCTTACGTCTGAACTGTGAAATGAACTACTCATAATAGCCACCACTCCATCCTCCCCAGCCCGACTCCCTTTTCCCCAACCCTGCTGCTCCACAGTTATGTACATATGATAATATGTGCCTTTTATTTTGCTATCCCTAATGAAAAAAAATAAATAAAAATAAAATCAAATCCCTAATCAGTTTATGATCCAGAGGATTTTCCAGCAAAACTTATTGGAAGAAGTAATGTAAGCAGGAAGATGCAAACAAAGTCAGTTAAGTGGAGTTTTAGCTGTCAAGCTACACTGTAGAATTCCATTACCATATCTTCCTGTGTTTTTTTTTAATAGTATTCTCTGAAAAGCACTAGATGTAATAAAGTCAATTTAAAATTTGTTCTACCAATCTTTTGCATCTGTAATTTTCCCATTAAACGTAAATGCCCATGAGGCAAGCTATTTGCATTACATTGCATTTGCAGTCTTTAAAACAAACTATAAATCCCCTCCTTGTTTCATGTGATTGATGCTGTGTGTATAAATACCACCATAAACCTCAAAGGGGGCTAACAGTGACAGTAAATTAAAGTTTTCAAGTCTGGCAGCATCTCAGCACTCCAGCCCTTGATCTTAAGCAGCGTTGTTAACCCCCGCCTCATTGCCCTCCTGAACTCACCTTTTTTTTTTTTTTTTTTTCCCTCCTCCTTCCCTGTTCTGCCCCCATTCTGATTTCCTTGGGAAACACCTTCTCGGCCATGCAAGCCATACCAGGGCAGGGATATGCAGTTAATTAAAATGAAACTGCAGCTGCTTGCCAGATAGGAGCAGCTCTTAACTTGTAGCCTTCCAGTATTTGAGCTCAAGAATCTTTGGGCCCCTTCACTCAGTAAACAATAGTCAGCCACAGAGATACTGATTAACCATCAAGGACCCCACAATCAGCTGCTTTCTGGGGGATTCTCTTCTGTTGATGGACTTTCAGGTTATGTAGACAGGGGTAAGAGAAATGACTTAGTTGAAAGGGGTATGGGTGAGAGTAGGAGAAGGAGGAAGAATGTGTTCTAGCTTAATTATTTAATTTCAGGTTATTAAATAGGCTCTCTACCCTATTTATTAACTCAGTTTTAACACTCCATAACTGATATAATTACTTTTTATTAAAACTCAGAAGAGGACAAAGGAAATTCCTTAAGTATAAGCCATAGCCTACCTTAAGCATAAAGTTAACATCTCTTTGGTGTTTTAGGTAATCCTGCAGCCCTCACGATTCATGGTGAGTTGGTGAATTCCTTCTCTTCTCTCTTAAAGCAGTAAAATTACATTTGGAACAAACTCATAATTGTGGTTAAGTAGGAAAAACCCTAAACATATAGTTGCTTTTCTCCCATCTCAGTAAAAGGTGATCCTTCTGTGAGCATGTAACCTAGGCCATTTTAATGCCAAAATCACTCTCTGTCCTCCATGAATGTAGCCAAGCTAATTGATTCAAGGCACCTTAGGCTTCTACTTGTTATCTTGAGTTCTCCCTATAATTTTTTTCCATTTCATGTAAGAATCATGTGGAAATAACTATAAAATCCCATGACACACTCATTCTAGCTGTATGTTTTACATATGATATCAAAACAGTAATGTAAATTAACAGAACTTCACAGCTCATATATGCCAAAATCTTGAGGGAATGACAAATTCTTTGAGTATGTGTAAATTATCCTTCCAGAAGGGAAAGGAATGAAGCAGAGGGAAAGAAATTGGAAGTAGGTGGGGGGAGAGAAGGAAGAGAGGTGAAGGCAAAGAGGAAAATGAAGCTAATTAATTAATTTAGGCTATTAATCTAGACCAGTCTCAGAATCAGTGGTACATCCCATGTGAATATTGACTGGGACATAGAAATACATTTGAATAAAAAAAATAACTCATCTAGCTCTTCACTTCTTCCAGTTTCATTTTTTTCTCACAACTCTTAAGTGGGATAATCCAAGAACCATCCATACTAGGAATGTTGCTTAAAAAAGATACCAGAAGCTCACCAAGCCTATTATATGCCAAAGACCAAGCCGTGATTATTATTTTATTTTTTCTAACCTGCTGATTTTTTGTCTGTCATATAACTAAAGAGCTTATGAAAATTAATGTGTTTTGCTGATGTTGAGGTTTTCACATTCATGTTATAGCAAACAAGAAGATTCATGATATCATGTTTGAAATAATTATACTGCTTACCTATCAAAAGCCTTGATCTTTTCTACCTGAGTCACCTTGGACAAGTCAATTCCCCTCTGCGGGTCTGTGTTAAATACAGGGACTGGACTAGATGATTGCTAAAGTGCCCTTTCAATTCTAACTACTATACTTCAATGATCCCATAGGGCGTTTTGATCACATTTAAGAGAACAATTTGCACAAATATAAGATAAATATTGTAATAATTTTTTTTGTTAAAGTTTCAATCAGGTCCTGATCAAGAATGTAAAGGTGAAGCCCTCCAAAAAACATATTTGCAATCTGCTAAATAGGTATGAATCTTATGTTTATGTTTATATATATACATAATACACATATTTCAGAGTCTATAAATATATTCTTCCTATATATATGCATATGTGTATATATTTAATTGTGCATATATATTTAATGAACTATAACATGTTTCCTTCCTTCTCTCCTAATCTCTAACACACATATATGTATTTATACACACATAGACACAGATACAGACATCCATATGTATACATATATGTATATGTGTATATCAGGCCATATATATATTTCATTAAGGGCTTCACATTTATATTAATGACCAAGTATCCTTATTTTGTGCATGCACACACATAGATACATGCATATATGTATACCCACATACACAGTATAGATATGTAATACACATGCACAATAGACATCTACATACATATACATGTACATACATATCTATGTTATACACATATATGCCAGGACCTGATTGAACTTTGACCAAAAAAAATGAAGTTATCAAAACATTTAACTTGTATTTGTGCAAATTGTTCCCTTAAATATGATCAAAATGTCTTATAGGATCATACTATTATATATATGGATACACACATACATTATGTACGCATCTATATATGTCATACACATGCGTATAACACATAGGTGTATATTGTATGTGTGTGTATATATATATATATATGCATACATACAAACACATACATATCAAATGGCGAGAATTTCTTTGGCAACCTTAATCTAAGAATATTTCCTGTCCAGTTTTACAAATACAATCTGGATAATTTGGAAAAAGATTTGAATATTTGATGATCTCTATCACTGTCGTAGGAGATAAACAGACCATTTCTATAGATGTGTTGAGATAGGGCTTAGGAGTTCAGAGGGTACCCAAAATTGTGAGAAACGAAAAGCTGAGATGTTAAGATGGAGTGTTGAGATAGGGCTTAGGAGATCAGGATACACCCAAAATTCTGAGAAATGAAAAGTTCTTGTCAAAGTTATTTCATTTATTTTTCTGCCTCCTTCCTCTCATTTGTTTTCATCTCAATCTCCATGTCTTCCTTTCCCCAATATTCACAGCTTTTATATTTCTACCAGGTGGGCCAGATTCCCTATTGGTTATAACCCAGTCCAGGTTTGTCTTCCCCTTGTAAGAAATTGCTATGCTGTTTCCTCACTTACCCCCAAAATAATAACTAACCTGTTCAATCATTCAGTCGTGTCTGACTTTTTGTGACCTCATGGACCATACATAGCACATCAATACTATCCATGGCATTTCCTTGGCAAATATACTGGAGTGGCTTGCCATTTCCATCTCATTTTACAGATGAGGAAATTGAGGTAAGCAGGGTTAAGTGACTTGCCCAGGGTCACACAGCTAGTAAGTGTCTGAGACTAGATTTAAACTCAAGTCTTCCTGATTCTAGGCCCACCTCTCTTATCCATTGAGCCACCTCGCTGCCTAAGTAACTAACCTAGGAGTGTCCTATTCCTTTAGGGCTATATGACCCTATAGTTAATCTAATAAAACAATTTGTTGTAGTTATTATATGATAAAGCTTTCATGTTACTTACTCCAAATTTATGTATACTTCCCTGGAATATTTTAGTGTCTTTGCGTCTCCCATGATTGCACATGGTAAACTTTTAATAAATGCTTGTTGACTAATAGTAGGAATTTTAAATAGCCTTTGCATTTTTCTTAGCCCCCTCACCCTGACATCACCTTTTAATAGCTACAGAACTTAAAAGTACAGAGAAATTGGGCTGGTTAAGGAGTAGGTGGCCGTGGTCCTGTATGTGTATATCTTTGTACATATACACTCATTCTGGGCACATTCATACAGAACTCTTGGGTGTTGTTACAACCTCTCACTAATATAATTGTCTTCAATATCTGTGCCTATGTCTGCCATCTATCCAAATAGATTACAAACTTTGGGGACTTTTCCAATTCTAGGCTACCCGTGATGAGCACTGGTTAGACAGAAACATTTCACAGGAATCTACAACAGAGGGGTTTTTAAAAGCTCCGGATCATATCCAGTTAGGAATTTATTGTCTGCTATGGTCTACTATGAAGAAGCACTATGGAAACTGGAAAGAGCTCTATATTTGGAGAGTCAGAGAGCCTAGGTATAAATCCTGTCTCATTATTTACTATCTGTGTGATCATATGGAAATCACTAGCCTCAGTTTTTCTTATCTGTAAAATGGTAGGATTGGACTAGATAATCTCTAATGTCCCATCTAGTTTTAATAATGACAATAATAATGATATCAATAATAGTTATTCTTTATATAGTTCTTTAAAGTTTACAAAGAGTTTTACAAATACCATTTCATTTTATCCTCACAACAACACTGGAAAGTAGATGCTGTTATTATCCCCATTTTATTGATTAGGAACCTGAGGCAGGCAGAGGTTAAGTGACTGGCCCAGGATCACCCAGTAAGTTTCTGACTTAGGTCTTCCTAACTCCAGGTCTAGTGCTGTATTCACTGTGACACAAAGCTACCTTTCAGAACTTATGATAATAGTTAATAATATAGTGTGCCAGCTTTATGTACCCTCCTCCCAACACTTTTCACCTTTTTTTTTTAGGAATTGATATTAAATCAACATTGCCATTCCTACTGTGAAAAGCATGACAGCATATTGCCCCATGACTTCTCTCAGTATCTTCTGAGTGCTTCTGAGTGAGTTACTTGAGATCAAGGGCTATTTTATTTTACCTTTGCATGCCTAAAACAGTTTTGGGAAAATGTTAGGTATTTAATAATTGCTTGGTGAATTGAATTCTAGATTGTATGAACATAGAGGGCAGGGACCATACATTGTATCTCTTGATACCTGCAGCACTGGTTATCAGGGTGCCTTGCGTATAGTAATATGTGCTCAATAAATGATTGCTGAAGAGATGATTGAAGCATAGAGATATGAAAGGTGGGTGGAATAAAGGAGTGAAATGATCTTATTGAAATTAAGGTCAATGGAAGAAGACTCCATGGAGACTTGACTGTTTATTAAAGTTTTGATGGAAGAGAAGGATACCAATGAACAGAAAGGTCATTTCAGATTAGGGGAATGACAAGGAAGGAGAAGGCCTGGAATCAGGAAGACTCATTTTCCTGAGTTCAAATCTGGCCTCAGATACTTACTAGTGACCCTGGACAAGAAATTTAATCCTGTTTGCCTTAGATTCCTCATCTGTAAAATGAACTAGATAAGGAAATGGCAAACCACTCCAATATCTTTGCCAGGGAAACCCCAAATGGGGTCATGAAGAATTGGACATGACTAAAAAATGACTGAACAAGGGAGAAGACAATAAAATAATGACAATTATTTTAGTAACACTAATTCATCCAAAAAAGGTGAATTGATGGATATTTTCAGAGCACATGATAAATAAATTAACAATGTACAGAAATACTTTTGGAAGAAACAGACATCATCATACCACGCAAATGGTAAAGCTGCCAATGGATTTGTTGAATGTAACTTGAAATGGTTTACATCTAAATGGAGCATATGAAATGGCTAAGATACAAGATCAGAATCAAGATTCTCCAAGGACAACATCCACATGAACTCAAAATATTGACAAAAAAAGTTTCAGATAAATGATTGTCATGTATTTGTTTATAGGAATTATGAATCCTATAGCAATAGCATTTTAATGGAATTCAGAATCAGATCATTGCCATGAAAAATTATATAAGGTTTATCCTTAAGTAGCTCAGATTTGTTCATCTCACAGGCTCAAAATTCAGCATTTTATCCATTGGCAAAGGAAGAGGAAGTGTAATGATTTGACAAGAATGGAGAACCTATTCTTCGGATGAATTTGACTGTATGAGTTTCCATGTACATATCAGCTGAAGAGAGCACATCGTGGGTTACAGAGGGTACATGGGAGAGAGGAATATTTGGGAAAGGGCAGGAAAGCCCAGACTGGACAGGGATATGTTTCACTTGTATATAGTTTCATAATTTTAAGTGCTTGAAGATCAAAGATAAACTAGAATGTATTTCTGAAAATGTTAACTGACAGTTTTGTTCCTATATATTCATCCATAAAGAGGTAGTCATAATCTTAGTGGATGTTAATGACATAGAGGAATTTAGTTTGATTAATTTTATTCAGTCTGAATGTTTCATTCACTCATGCTCAATGAAGTGGATGGGAAAATTAGAAATGGGAAGAAATTGTATCTTCCACTCTGAAAAATGCAACTAAGAATTCTAGCTTATTGAGTTCAGAGCCCAGGATAGGGTAATGGAGGCTTTGTCCAGTGGTGGTAAATTTAGATGGCAATGCCAGCCTGGAGCTAGGGTTCTTCCTCCCCTGCCTTTCTTGCCTCAACTTGCCTTATCCCTGGGGAACTTCTCCTTCAACAACTCAAAAATCTTGAGATGTCCTCCCCCCACCTCCCCGAGTCACCTTACTACAGTTGCACTATCTATATCTCTATCCAATAACTAAATCTTGTCCTTAGTGCAGAAATTGATAGTTATTTCTATGAAAAGGTTCATATTTTTACAGATAACCAAGGGTAATGGCAAGATATTCTGTATTTGATATGGGAACTGTTAAACACCACACTCAAGGTACAATTGATTTAAATTCTCAAAGAACACTTTTCCCCTGAATCTTTCTCATTCTTCATATTACACACACACACACACACACACACACGTGTATGTGTGTACACACGTACACACACATATATATGTATGTACACATAGGCTTACTTAAAATTGCATTAGATTTACTACTATGCATATTATGTCTTTTCTTCAAGAATTATATATTATTTTTATCTTTTATGAAAAAAACAGAAAAATGTGTCTTACATTACTAGGAGAATTAAATGCCAGAGATCTTCATGTGAGTCACTTAATCAAACCCTACTACTGACATGGACTCTTCAAACTGAGGAAATGCCATGATCAATGATTACCCAGTAACACCTGAAAAATCTGTCAAGAGAATATTCCAAAAAATGATTCTTTTCCAATTCAGAGCATCTAAATATTTAACTCTTTGTAGTCCTCATCTCAATTTATTTCCTTTCCATTAGACAATCCCAAAGGCTTGCTACTTTGGTTTCTTAAAAGCATTGTCTCATCGTTTAGCTATTAATGTTCTTTGGAAATTAATGGATTATAGCAGATTAACTGCCACAGTCAAAAGAAATAACAGGTGCTTTGTAGCCACCTATCTTTGAGACAACAAGAAAAGTAATAATAATGGTTGACTAAATTTTAGACATGAAGTACCAAGGATTTTTTTCAATATCCATTTCTGGTCAAATGGATTATAAATATAATCTCTCTCTTCATCACACTATTAATTTGAAGGCACTTGAATCTGAAATTCAGTATAGGAATCTACAGCTCCTGCCAATTAGAATAAGCCACCTTGTCCCACTGAAACTGGCACCAGTATTGTTTGGTTTTAAAAAAGATAATGATAATTTAACTCTGGAAAACCTTGTCATTGTAAAAGGAATTAAAATGATAACTCTTCTCTGGCCTTGGTATGCTGCTTTGTATAGACTGTGTTCTACTGATTATCAAATAATATTCCTCCTTTGCCCCATATCCCCAGCTCCTGGATAAAAATGAAATGTGTGTTTCATAAGGAGAACCCAGTGAGCAGTAATAAGAAAAAAATACTCAATCACAGTCAATTGGTTAAAGCTTTGGGGATGGGGGCATAGCCACCATCTTTTTTTTATTTTATAAGGACATGAGTATAAAAAAAATTAAACTGAATCATATCTCATCCTTTCACTAGATCCATACTAGCCAAGGAAATAGATAGGATTTTGTCTGTGGCATTATAAAAAGGTTATTTCCAACCAATTACTTACTAACTTAATGGAAACAATATCCACTGTCTTCACTTCCTCAGCCATAATGGATAATGCAGTGCAATCAAAGGGAGGGGGTTCTTTTTAGCTCTAGATATCTGACTTCTGTTGACTTCAACTGGGATGTTGCTAACACAAATACTTTTTGTCATTATTTCAAGAAGAAGCTGAAAGCTGAGGTTGCTTCTCCATGTATGTATTACAAAGAAACAGTGAAAGTGAGCTTTCTGTTTCAAAAATGAAACCATCGTGGCTCTCTTAAGTATGATGGCCCTCTTTCTGAAAGTTTTTGATTTACTCGAGTCCCAAAGTACATTTTCCCCACCCTATTCATTTTTGTATTTTTAAAAGTATGGACAAATTACTTTACATGCGCCTTATTCTATTAGAAAATGCAACTGTGTTTCCACCTTTTTAGAAAGTGTTTTTTAAAAACAATAGTTCATTTTATTTTGCAAAGGTAAACTAATAAAAATCCCTGAAATTTCAATGTTAAAAAATCTCAGAATGGCTGAATATGGCAAAATATTTTCTCATTCCTGTCATCAATGTATGTTTGTGTGTGTGTCTGAATATAAAATATTTTTTTCAGAATTTTAAAATCCAAGGAACTAAACATAATGTTTTGGCAGGAATCTCTTGATGGAGTCTATAGTAATTTTTTTTCCTACAGAACAATTTCGCTATAGCTGATATTACAGTTAGCCCATTATGCTGCAACTGAGACAGTTGGGGACTTTCATTCATTCTGTTTCACTATAAAAAGAATTTCGCTCTGTCCAAATTCGTTACAAGCAGGTGCCACAGAATATAGTTGGGGTGGGGGAGGAGGAATTTCAATGATACCAAAAACACTAATATTAAAAAAAAATGTGCTTTAAACAATGGTTGTTTAGAGAGACATCAGTAGATCCCAGTGCTCAAGAATCTTCTCCTGGGTTGTGAACAATCAAAGATTTATTTGAGCTTTCTGCACACTGGGAAATGAAAACCCAGAAGCTCATTATCATGTCTATTAAAAAGCAGAAACTGGGGTACATCTAAGGAAAGATGTATTACTTTTTAAACCACACTGCAAACTGCAGTCCAACAGGGACTTGAACTATATAAAAATACTCTCAGCAGAGGGGGTGGAGGCAAGAATCACTTTCCCACACAGCATGAAAATATGGTGCCATTAAGTTCTATTGTTGTTATGACTTTGAAAATGTGACTATGCCCATTGTTTTTTGAAACAGTTTTGGAAGTCATATTTTGGTCTTGATTTGGGGACTCATGGGCCACTAGAATAACTGGGGACCATGCTCTAGGGAGGTAGAAGGGGGTGTGTGGAGAGCAATGACCAGTTAAATTCTAGTTAACCTCAATTATAAACCTTCACCTTTGCTAATTGAATTAATTTGTCAGCAGGCAATATACTTATAATGTATACTAGAGCCAATTTTTCACCATTTTATTACAAGATAAAATCTGTGTTATGTGGCATGGCTCATTTCTGAAGAGTGGATATATGACCCGTTTCTGCAAAGGTAAAATAAAGTTAAATTTACCTATAAAGTTGGAAGAGCCATTTATTACAGATATTCTTCTCAGAGCTGAAAAATATGCCTTGCAAGCAAATTCTTTCACTATTAAAGCTCTCCAAATTCAAGAGTCTAATAAGAGCTTAATTAAAGCCAATGGAAAAGTTATGTCCAGAAAAAAAAAGGTCCCAAATGTGGTACTTCTTTCTTAAATCCTCCAGTGTCCTTGTCTTATGGACTCTTCTTGGCTCTTTGTAATATATTAGTGAGTTTCCTGGATTCTTACTTCAAAGACTGATACCAAAAACTGGAGTGAGTGGGGATAAGTAAAAATGTGCAATTCAACATACCTTTAAATCACATTTCAGATAAAGAGCAGTGCAAGGCAATAGTGTGTTAGATGTATAACAACAACAACAACAACAACAACAGTTCCTGGTCTTCAGGATCTTACATTTTGGAAAGGGAATGGGAGAATATGATATGGAAACAAATGTTTCTATTGATATGAAAAGTTGAGATGGGAGAGAGTACTCATAATTAGAGGGAACAGAAATGGCTTCCAATAAGAGGTGACACATAAACAGAGAGATTCTAAGGAAGCTGAGGTATTCTGAAGAAACTAGAGATTCTAAGAAGAGATGAAGAATGACCTATGCAAAAGTATGGAAGCATTATGAGAAGCTAAGTTTGGGGAAAAGCAAGTAAGTCAGTTTGACTGAAATTGTAGAGTATACGAAGGAGAGTAAGTTGGAGTAAGTCTAGAAAGGTCAACTAGAGTCATATTTGGAAGGGTCTTGGAGTCATATTTGGAAGGGTCTTAAATATGAAGGTGAGAAATTTGTTTTTTTTATCCTAGAGCAGAGATTCTTAACTTGCAGTTCATGAACTTTCAAAATACAATTTAATAGCTGTATTTCAGTATAATTGGTTTCTATATCTTTTTATGAATATAAAAACATTATCTTGAGAAGGGGTCTGTACTAGATTGCCAGAGGTGGTCCATGAAACAAAAAGAATTTAAGAATCCCAGGTCTAGAGGCAAAAGGGAACCACTGGCACTTTTTGATCAGTGATGTGACATTTGGACTTATGCTTTACCAATATCAGCTTGGCAGTTGTGTGAAGGATGGATTAGAGAGAGAAGATTCTAGAAGCCGAGAGGCCAATTAGGAGACTGTTACGATGATCTAGGCAAGAGGTGGTGGTGGAATGAATTAGTCTTGTAGCTATGTCAATGAATAAATGAGCATGGGGACAAGATATTTCTTTGAGGTAGGATTGACATGACTTAGCAGATAATTGGAGATCAGAGGTAGATACGAATAAGAGAGAGGGAAGAGCTGAAGATGATTGAGGGATTGTGAATTTGAATGATTTGAAAGATGAGGATGCCTTTACCTATTGCTTGATTTAAATTTTTGAGTCTCTACAAATAAATAACTTCTACAAATGGATATAATGGAACGTAAGAGCAATAAGCTTGAATTCTCCTGAATGAACTTTGAGTGTCTTATTTTATTAAGAATCTAAACTATTTTTTTCCATCTCATAATAACGGTCCTGAGAATGGTACCTTTATTGACTAAATGGCTCGCAGGAAGGAGACAGTAAAGGTGACGAGATTATGGAAATTAATTACAACATACAGTCCTTCTTTGTTTTTCTGTGTCTTTTTTTAAGTACTAAAAAGCTTTAGGATTATGTTACCTAGCATTTGGGCATTTAGTATTCTTTCTGTATAACCCAAATCTAAATCTCGTTGCTCTCATCACCTGTTGACAATGAATAGTAACAAAACCAAGTGTATGGATCAGGGCACGATAATGCATGTTGACAATAAATTATCAAAACAATAATTATGTTTAGCCAATCCCTTTGTGTAAAACTGTTATTATGATTCCAGTGCCAGCTGTCTGAAACTTTAATTTAAGTGCTTGCTTGAGGCGAGACATTTGGAATGCTAGTTGAGAATGTTTTATAGCTCAAGCAATATGTTTTACTAACCTCAAATACTGTGATGATGGTTTTAATGGTAACTATAATTTGTACGTGGGGGTTCCAGGGTTGAGTTCTGTTTTTATCCAGGAAATGTCTGCTGGTTTCAAACTCAGCAATTTCTGACCTACCTGGAGCATTGTGCCCCAGATTGCCCTTATGCCATTATTTAGGTAGCTGTAGGTAAAATATTCCAGGAACTTTTCAGGAATTATATCAAGTCTCTGCAAAGTGGGAGACTTTACAGGCTGATTTTTTCAACTGATTAAGGCAGGGTTCTAATGAGGCTAAAGCTAGGGGTGTGATCCTCATGTGGGCCAATTAGGTTGGTTGTCTTCCATGGTCCTACAATCTATCACTAACCCCAGCTAACCACCTTGCCCTTAGTCACAAAGGGGCTGAAGCAAGAGTATGAATAAATTAGTGCAAACCATGTGCAAAGTCAGAAAAAAAACAACTCAAAGCAATGCCCTATTGATGTTATATAAATAGCATTATTTTGGGGACATATTTTAGTTGAATCTTAATTATTATATTTTTTAATATAGCAGGCTTCTAAATAAAATCAGCTGGCAGGAATTAATTATGAAACTTTAAAAAATCCATCGAGAATCAGGAATCTTGAAGAGAAAATGGCTATTATAAATTATTTGAAATTACTTATTTTCTTTTGAAAGATTATTGAGGTGGAGTGTATAGGAAGGAGATCTGCAGTATTACCCAACAACACCCATTGCAAGAGACCAGTAGCAAAGTAACTCAACTTTAGCTTTTTGTGTCTCTCTTTTACTGACTGAGCCATCATGTAAACCTCTAAATAATCCATAACGGATTTTTACTTCCTTTGAAGGAAAGTGGAATGATTTAGAAAAAAAGTTCTTTGGTTTTAGATTCTTTAAGAATTAAAGTCCTATTGCAGTATCTCTCATTTTCCTGCTCTAGAGAAGATTTCATTAATCTGAGCCTTCAACATTCCTAGGAGGGTACTAGGCACACAGTAGGTGTTTAATAAATATTTGCTCATCAGTTGAATCATAGAATCTTGTAGTTATGAGGTATCAATGAGTTCATTAAGTCCAACTTCTCATGCAATGTAGGAATGACCTTGACCACATTTGTGATAGATTTATCTGGTTTTAAAAATTTTCTATTGTAATAACTTATTCGATTGCAAAGAAGTCCAATTTCAGAAGATAGTAGTTGTTACGTAATTCCTTCTTATATGGAACTGAATCCACACTTCCTGCAACTACTTATTGATCCTAGCTCTTTTCTTTGTAACAATACAAATTAAAACTAATCCTTCTTCTACATCATTGCCCTCTTGTTTTAAGGCAGAAAGTATATATCCCTCTAGTTTACTTCAGGATAAACATTCCTATCCTTTGGATGTTCCTCATAAAATATAGTTTCAAGACCTTTACCCATCATTCCCACTCTGCTCTGGACATATTACATTTTGTCAATGTTTCTCTTAAAACTTGGTGCCCAGTTGTAGACATTGTACTCCTGATCATGGTCTAACCAGTGAAGAATATACTGGGACTATTAACTCCCTGTTCTGGAGAATATTGATTGAACTATAAATCACAAAAATGACCATATACTTTTCCAATATATAATTATCATGGATTTATATCAGACTGAGAGTTGGAACATCTGGGTTCTTATCTCAGCTCTGCCATTAAGTAATTGTGTGATTTTGGGAAAATCATTTGACCTGTGTGCCTTATTTTTATAATCTGTAAAATGAGGGGTTTGGATAAGGTGATATCCATAGCTTTTTCCAGCTCTGACCTTTTATGATTCTGTGCAATTCAAATAATACTAATTGACTTAAATTCTATGAGAAAAATGGTAGAGGAGATAAATAGAATGATATACTGATTTCATGACAAATAGTTACTTTATAAAAGCTTATTCTACATTAAAAAGGTTTTTTTTAAATCCTTATACTGAAAAATGTGGTGCTTTTTGCCAGGCTCAAAAGTCTATTCATCTAAGGGCAATGGAGGAATTTATGGTCAGCATAAAGATGCATATAAGTAAAGCCAAATTGTATGATGGAAAAATAACAAAACAGAACAAAATGTTGAACTGATGAGCAAAAGAGGAAGTGGGCCAGTCATATTGGGGACAATAGTGCAAGAGACCGTGACAGAGTCCATTTCTGCACTAGTACCCACATGAATTAAGAGATCTAGAAAAAGACCACATCACATTAGGTCCGATGCTTAGCACAGTGCCTAACACATGGTAGGTGCTAAATAAATGTTTATTGACTAGTCTGACATTTCTCTGGAGAATTTTTGGAAAAATAAGAGTTATTCTGGATGAGAAAGTGTGAATGAGTTGTAGTTTATACCATACCGATAAGCTCATTGATCTACTAAAATATTCAAGTTACCGCTGAAATAACAGTGGTGATTTGCTCAATTGTAATGACAGTAAAAATATTTTCCTTGAGAAATTGGGCAAAAGAGAAGCATAGAAACATCCATTGGCTATTATGAGCATAGGCAAAATGAAAACAATTATTCAGTGGAAACTAGATTAAAATAGAAAAAGCTTTACAAAGCATCCAATTTGTTTTAACAATCCAGATTAGCTTTACAGAATATTTTCTATCCAGAAGTTCACTTTGGGCTCTGTCAAAATGTCAAAATGTGACTAAAAAATAAGATAGAATAAAATTAATTCTACTTTATTATATCAATTTCAACAAGATTCAAATACATCAATATTCAATAATCCAAATTGATTTTTAAAATAGTAAAATAAATCCAAGTGATTATACCTCAGACGTGTGTGTTTTGGTTGTATTAAAATGTTCTTTATCTTTTTTTTTTTAAATCAGCTCTGAGATACAGGCTGTTTGTGTCAATCACCCACTCCTTTTCACTTTAGAAGTACAACATTCTCCAGTTCATTTGACAGGTGTTTATTGAATAAATATAGACTTGTGATTTCATTAGAATGGTGAACTTCCCTCTCTCTCATTAGTAGAGAGGAGTTACACCAATGCAGGTTGGCAACTTCTCTACAGATGATGGTCTTAGAAAGTTGTTTAGAACAATGTGTGGCTTCCCTAATGTCACTCAGTCAGTCTATGTTAGAATTGAGACTTGAACCCAGACCTTACTGGCTTCAAGACTGGCTCTCCACTGTCATGCTACATTTCTTATTGAAGACCTGCTATATATTAGGCTCTGCAGCATATCACACTATGGAGAAAACAAAGATGCATAAGAAATATTCTTTGTCCTCATAAGACCTTATATCTAGGTGCAGAAATGAGATATGTACAAATAATTAAAATAATTAACATTTGTAACACTTTAAGATTTGCCAAGTACTTTATATATATAATATATATAATATATATATATATCATCTCATTTTATCTTTTCTAATCATTCGCTTATGTTTTCAATGATCAAGAATTCACTTTTCCCCTTCCACCTTCTTCCATCCACTGAAACTCAATCCAAACAAATACAGAGCTCCTGTATCACATAAGCAAAAATCAAACAAAACATACTCTCACTTTGATCATGTCCAAAAAGGCATTTCTTATTCTGTTAATTAGTCCATCATCTCTCTGTGAAGAGGTGGGCAGTATTCTTTGGACTTTATAGTGCCCTGTTAGGTAACAGATGTTCCCATTTGAGAGATGAGGAAACTGAATATCAGAGAAGCGAAGTGACTTGCCTATGGTCATAGAGCTAGTATGTGTCGGGGGTGAGATTAGAACTAATGTTTTACTAAGGTCAAGTCCCATACTGTCTAATCTGACACATTGATTCTAATACTTAAGATGGAAAACAATGTTTGTACTTAACATTATGTAATGCCTTGAGCAGTGAAGGTACTTAGTGAATGAAAGACATATAAAAATTGTTTCTTGGGCTCATAAGAAGGAAATAGAACTTCTAACTGGAGGAATCAGGAAAGACCAACAAAGGTATAATATTTTAGCTGTACTTTGAAAAGCAATTAAGATGTGCAGCAAAGATGTTGATGCTTAGACATTCTAGATGGTCCATAACGGCTTAAACTAAGGGTCAGAAAATGGAAAGCATGGGGCATGTCTGGAGAGTAGAAAACAAGCCAGTTTGACTGGTGTATAGCATCTAGATTTGGAGTAGCAGTAAATATATCGGAATCAATACATAAATTTATTCCATATACATATGTCAGCTGACTGTGTAATATTTTGTAAAGGATTTAACAATTTCATTTCCCCCTAATAACTCTCAGTATTTCCCATGAAGTTACCCACTGATTTGGGAGTAGGAGTGGCTAAATGAATTCCATTCCTTAAATATTCTAAGAATATTTTGACAAGTCTCCTTTGGAACTTTAAGATGAAACCACATGAACCCATTACTGAGGCATCAAGGGAAAGAACTACAAATGTATTTGGAAATAGAATAGTTTCGGTAATAATCTTTTGATCTATCATCAAATTTAATGGCAAAAATGTTAATTAGTTATATTTTTTTGATTCCTTTTACTTCATGACTAGTATAGTACCTTTGAACAAAATTAACCTGGGTGGGAATTGGGGGGGGGGATGGAGAGGGGAACATGAGTAGATATGGCAGTGGGAAAAACACAGGGAAAAGTTACTGAAACCAGGCAATATTCTGTCTGTGACTATAGAACTAACAAATTGGGATGGAAAAAGGGCCTGTCTCCTTCTATAAAAAGGTCCTTTACTCCTACTGTTCTCTATTCGATGCTCCATGAAGGAATGTGAACTTGTATTTCTTCCCATTCAAAACATGATATTTTGGCTTCCTGATTTTCTCAGTCATCTGTGCTTAAACCCTTAGGCCCATTCTTGACTTCACTGTCTTTGTCTCTTTCTCTCTGTCTCTCTCTCCTCTTTCCTGCCTCTACTCTGTCTTTGTCTCTCTCTGTCTCTGTCTCTCTCTCAATTGTTCCTCCTCCATATTCAATCAATTTAATTCAATTCAACAAATACTAACCACTCACCTTGTGTGAGGCACTGTACTAGGACCTGGGAACTCACAGACAAAAATGAAAAAGTCCCTCCCCTCAAGGAAGGCCTACATTCTACTGAGGGTGGTATGACACATGTGGTATAGTGAATAGAACACTGGACCTGGAGTCAGGAACAACAGAGTCCAAATTCAGCCTCAGATATTTATTAGTTGTATGGCCCTGGGCAAGTCACTTAATCTCTGTCTTCCCTCAGCTGAAATAGGGAAGTTTCAAAGACGAGTAGGTTTTGAGGGAAAGATGAGTTCCATTCTGGACAGGTTGTTTGAGATACCTATGGGATATTAGATAGATCAAATAGGTCCACTAGGCAGTTGGCAATGGTACTCAGGAGAGAGAACAGAGTTAGAAATAAAGATCCAGGATTTATCAGTATAGAGATAAAAATTAAAATCATAGCAACTGATAAGGTCACCAAGAAAAATTGCAGAGGAAGGAGAAAAGAGGACCCAGGAAAGAACCTTTGTGTACATCAACAGAGGAGCTGACATGGATGATTATCTACCAAAGGAGACAGAGAAAGAATGGTTTGATAGATAGAGAGAAAACGGAAAGAGGGAAACATCCTCAAAATCACAAAATGAGGCTTGCCAAGAATGTCAAATACTGTAGAAAGGTCAATGAAGATGAGGATTGAAAAAAAAAAAGGCCATCAGATTTGATAATTAAAAGATTTTTGGTGATGGGAGAAAGCAGTTTTAGTTGAGTGATAAGGTCGTATACCAGATTACAAAGTATTGAGAAGAAAGTGAACAGAAAGGAGGTAGAAGAAATGAATGTAGATCGGTTTTTCTAGGTGCTTGATTAAGAAAAGGAGGAGATATAGTCCAAGAGTTGACGAGATAGTTGGATCTAGTGACGCTTTTTCAGATGGGGAAGCCTGAGTATATTTATTGATAGCTGTGAAGGAATCAATAAAGGAAAATTGAAAGTGATGAGGGGAGGAATTACCCTGGCAGCAATTGGCTGGAGAAGATAGAAAATGGGATCAATGGAACATGTAGGGGGATTGGCCTTGGTCAAGAAAAGAACCCATCTTTATCAGAGACTGGAGTAAAGGAGGAGAGAATGGGAAATGGTGTCAAAGGGTTACATAATGAAGAGATGACGAGAGAAATCATGAAAAATGGCTTTTATTTTCTCATACTTTAGTATGAGGGGATGTCTTAAGCTATGAAATTGAGGAGATGGCTAGCATGGGAAGTTTATGGAGAAAGAAAAGGTTTGAAACAGCTGTTGTGAGGAGTAGTATAGAGAATCAATTAAGGAAGGCCTAGTTGAAATTAGATAACAGAAGTTAGAAGTGAACTCAGTCACTACCACTGCATGACTTTGTGGAAGAGGTGGATGGTGGGAGTAAACTAGAATTAAAGCTTATCAAAGTGTGAATGGTGATAGGACAAGGAAGCAAAGGATTATAATTCTGTGATTCTGGGACAGGTACAAAGAGGAATAAATACAAGGTAACTAGAGCAGGGATAATACTGGGGGATCAGGGAAGACCTCATAAGGAAAGTAGTGCTTGAATTGAGCCTTAAAGGATGAAGGATTGATAAGTCCTATTGATTCAGAAATTACTATTTTTCTTTCCTTTTCCATTTATACAGAACCTACTTCAGGCTCTTGTTGTCTTTCAAATGGAATATTGAAATGACCTTCTAATCTGCTTTTCTGGCTTCAGTCTATCCACCTTCAAATATGTCCTACACATTTCTGCCAGAGTAATTTTTCTACAGCATATATCTAAGCATGTCCTTCTATAGCTGGCAGTGACTTCCTATTGCCTACCAAACAAGTGTAAATTCTTTATCTTGGCAATCAAGGTCTCTTTCCACACCCTTTTACCAACCTGTATTGTCAGTTTTATCTCACACCACTCTCTTTTATTTAATTTGTACTCCAACTGAGGTCATCATTTTCTGAATACATCCCTCACTTCACCTCTATTCTGTTACAATGTCATTACCTAAGCTTGGAGTGACCTCTTCTCTACCTAAACCTAGAGAGTTGAAATACAGGTTTCATATCTGTTGAAAACCTGTCATTCAAAGCATAGCTCAAGTATGTAAAGAATCCTCTCGACATTGTTTTTTTTTTTTCCTGGTGGTAAGTGACTTCTAAACAGACACAGCACTTAGTACCTCTTTAATGGACTTATTATTTCCCATCCTGTATCATAAATATTGGCCTTAGCTTCTGTAATAGATGGTAATTTCTGGGAGGTATGGGCCATATCCTGAATATTTGAATCTCTCAGTGCCTAGTATAGTGCGTTGCAATAGTAGGTACTTAATAAATTAGTGGAATTGCTGAATTCCTTGATTCTGGTCCTTAAAGTAGTCAGATTTCATAGTACCCTATACAAATCCCATATGACCTCTAAACAAGCTTCATCCTCTGGGGAAAAAAAATGAAATTTCAGGTTGTTTTTTGGCATTATCTCACCCTTCTTACCTTTTCTTATTTATTTCTTCCTTTTATTATCCCATTGCACTCATTCAACACACTATTACCATATGTCCCCAAATTGTATTCTAAAATAAGTTTTAATGAATGAGTAATTGAAAAGGCATGTATTGTGTTTCTATGTGCCAAGCACTGTGTTAAACACAGGAGATACAGATAACTAGTTGGCACAGTGGATAGATCTAGATCTGGAGTCAGGAAGACCTGATATCAAATTCAGCCTACCTGTATGAATCTGGGCAAGTATCAGTTTCCTCATCTGTAAAATGGAGATTATAATAGCACCAAATGTTGCAAGGATAAAATAAGTTTGTAAAATGAGTTGCAAAGATAAAATGAGTAAAAATCTTTGAAAAACCTAACATGTCATATAAATACTAGTTACTATCATCATCATTTACAAAGAATCAAGACATTTTATGGCCTCAATGGATTTATATTCTAATATTCATATATAGGGGAGTCTGGGAAAAATGAAGTCATACAAATTATTAATACAACTGTAGTACTGTGGATTGTTATGCCCTTTCCAGCATCAATAGCAATATTGATTTGCTTACTGTCCTCAGAGCCAGAGTTGGAAAGGGACAAAGGTAAAAAGTAACATGGCAAGAAGATGGTGTGGCCAGGTGACTGGGATCAGCTAGGTACAATAAATGTTTGCCAGGTTACCTGATAACTAAGTTCCAAGGAGATGAAAACTTACAAAGTGACCTATTCTATGGGATATTTCAATAAAGTCATCTTAAAGACTTTCAAAAATTACCCTTCCTGATTTAAAAGAGTGAAGCTATAGTAGTATAGTAAGAGATGTGGATATTTTAGGGATTCCTTCCAATCATACTACATTAGTCACAATATATTCTAATTACTTATAACAAAAGCTCTAAATTTAAAGTCACTGGGCCCAAAGAAGTTTCTTAGATTCTTAAAACATCTCATTGTTCTTGATTGCTTTATTAAATCCAGCATTAAGTAATGCTATGTCTTTTGCTGTTTCTATTATTTTAATTAACCTGAACATTGTACCAAGTGCTAGATTTAATTTTTAGTTAAGCTACCTAATAGTCTATAGTCTTTTGGTCAATTTATTTTCTTCATTTCCTTGCCACAATATATGTTAAAAAAAAGAAAAAAAAACCACAATTTTTTTCTCTCAACCATTCTCTCTTTACTTAGGTATTTGAATAGGAAAATATGTATGACAAGGGCAAAGTAAAAAAAATGTATTGAATACAAAATATTTCAGGCTCCATTATTTCTTAGAGATGATGGATCTCAAGTAGTTTCTTCTACTTGAAGTAAGTCACTAATGCCTCTCAGAGAGAAAGAGAAATTATACTTTTGTCACTGAGGTCAAAACTACATTGAAGAATTTTGATTCTTGGATTGATTTATATCATTTTAAAATTCACTTTCTTCGGTTTCTTTCTTTCTTTCTTTCCTTGACCTAGAGAAGATAACCACAACTAACAAAAGCATTGATAGTATTGAAACTCTGAAGGAGTAATGCTGACCCACTTTAGTATGGTGAAAAGCCTGTCTCTTTCTCCACTTCATGATAAAAATTTATACATTAAAAAATCGAGGTTATCAGTCATACAATTTGTCTTCTCCTGTGATGCAGACTAAATTGTTATAACATGTTCTGAACTCCAATATACTTGACATCTGTCAGAAAACTCAGGTCATCTTTGTTCCATTAGCAAGAGTCTCCATTACAATAGCCCCTTCCATACTCATATTTGTGTCAGGTATAATTGTCTACTTCTTCTCAGTCTTCCTTGTTAATGTGATCAACAAGTGCTGATACTAGCCATCCTTTCCCTGCATGTAGATCAAAGAGATCATGCATGATATTTCAAGGGCCACCAGGGGAAAAAGGAAAAGGAAAAAAAAATCCCTTAGACTTCATGTAATCATAGGTACTTTCATTCCACTTCCAAATAGATAGTTACATTCCTGTTTATCCCAAGCTATAGGTATCAAAATTGATTTACAACCAAATCTGCTGGAATGATTGGATAGCATGGACATTCATTTGGGGAAAATATCTATTTCCTCAGAATTAAATACCATAACTGAAAAAAAAACTCTCATGAATCTGTAAAATAAGTCCAAAAATCACAAGAATTGCTTGCTTTTTAAAAAATTTCCTCTAGTTTTTACATCTAGTTATGCAGAGTCAAATGATATTTATTGACTATTCACAAGCCCATTTTCTGTAGACTTCAAAATATTAAGTGGTTTCAACTTTGTGATATCTAGAATTGAGAGTTTCAATTCATCTTTACCTGTGATTGGTTGCAGGATCTTTTGCTTGAGGTGAAAGTTGATTCTTCTTTGGGTACAATCAATTATCCCAACACCAGATGTAGTGATATTTAAATTTAAGGTTTATTTCATTCCATTTAATCTTTCCCAAAATGCATTTTTAAGGCTTAGCATTTGGTTGGAGAGTTACAAAATCAATAACATATGATAAAGGGTGTGGTTATACTAGGGAAACCACATGCCCTGGCCACATTTTAAGACAAAAGTTCAACCTTCTACCATAAAAAAGTGGGTATTCCATTTCTTCAGAATCTTTTACTAAAACAAGTTCCTATTTTCCTCAACATTTCTTGACTGTTTTAAAAATTATTATTATTAATATGGCAAAGATAAAGTAAATAAAGACTCTCATCCATTAAAACTATCTGCTCAAACAGGAGTTTCAGAGGCTTAAAAAACATTAATTTGAGTATCCTCTGCTCCTTCCTCTGCCTTTTCCTTTCCCTTGTCTTCCTTTCCCTTCTCATCTTTCTTCTTTTTTTCTTTCAGATTTTTTAAATAAAAGAAACAGTGAAATATTACTTACTAAAGCACATAGATCTCAAGACTTAAAGTCCTTATCACTAATAGGTTATTGTTAAAACACACACACATCATGATAATAAAGTAAACATTTATATAGCAATTCAAAGTTTGCAAAGTGTTTTACAAATATTATCTCATTTGACCTTCACAACCCTGAAGATAGATGCAATTATTATCCCCATTTTACAGATTAAAAAAAAAACTGAAATAGGCAAAAGTTAAGTCATTTGCCCAGTGAATAAATGTTTGAGGCAGGATTTCATTGCAGGACTCCCTGACTCCAGTTTTAGCACTCTATGCACTGTACTCTTCTACCTAGCTGCCACACCCCATAGTATTGTAGTTAGTAAAGGTATCTAAATTTTTAAAAATTTTCACATATTTTGATTTGTTGTGTTTCATTCTTTGCCAAATTATTTTTAAATCTTAGTGTCACCATTATTCCATTAATTTTTTTAAGTGCCAAGTTGATGAGTCAGGCTTTTCTTTTTTCTTCTCAACTCTGGAAGGTTGCATTTCTGAGGTAAAGCAGAAATAAATGCCTTTCACTAGTCCTTTGCTGTCTTGGTAAATTATGACAGCATCTTCTTTCATTATTTGCAGCCCAGACTTTAAAACATTCGTTTTTGAATTTTCTGGTTTTCTCATTCTCTTTTCTCACAGGATCTGTTTGCAAAACATTTTATGGAACTGGCAAGTTATTTGCACTGCTTTCGCATTGCAGGCTGCCTAATTCAATTGCAATTATTTGTAAACTGCTGCTGTAACTCTTCCTTGGCTAATGTCTGCAAACTGTTTGCTAAACAATAAACTTAATCATGCATTTATTGTTGCAAATGTCTTCAAACAGCTTCAGAAGAGAGCTGACTTGACATTTTTGCCTATTTGCAAAGCCATGAATATAACACTTAACTTGCAGCATATCTTTTGATTTGTTTTTTTTTTTTGTTATTGTTGTGGTTGTTGTTCGTTTTACTAACTGTAATAGACTGGCTGATAGACATGAGTATGGCACTATAACTGTTAGAGGAATTAATGGACTTTTTCAATACAGGTAGATATAGAAATGGACACAAGTGAAAAACAACAGAGAGGGAGAATACAAACAAATTGTAAGTGAAGGGGGTTATATGAAAATTATTCATTTAATTCAACAAACACATGTGTATTAAGTGAGACTGCAGCAAAGAGACAAGTTAGGAGTACTGATTGTAACAATCCAGGGAAGAGGTGATGTAGAAGTAGAAGAGGAGACACAGAGATAGACACGAAAGACTTTTTGGAGGTAGACGGGAAGGCCGTCACTAAGGTCCTGCTGTGAAATAGAAATGACTCTGGGTTCCCAAATGCAAGCCCTGCAGAGTGTACATTCTGGTAGGTCCAACTCAACTTGAAATGCTTAAAGTTTGAACCCAGTAGTACGTTTTCCAGGGACCAGCCTAGGGAATTTTAAGAGGCATCACACTATATTTCCTGGATGATGATCAAGTTTTTATCCAGGGGAACTCTTGAAAACTGTCTATCAGTTCATAGACAGGTTGAGCTCTACATCCGTAAGGGGAGTTTCCATGTGAATTCGTGAAATATTCAAGACACATCAAATTTGGGAATTGATTGGATGTGGTAGGGTAAGTAAGAATCAAAGATGATAAAAGGGGTTTTGAGCCTAGTTGACAAGGAAGAAGGCAGCATGATGCTGGGCAGCTAGGTGGAACCGTGAATAGAGCACCAGGCCTGGAGTCAGGAAGACTCCTCCTTCTGAATTGAAATCCTGCCTCAGACACTTACTAGCTATGTGACCCTGGGCACATCATTTAACACTGTTTGCCTCAGTTCCTTATCTATAAAATGAACTGGAGAAGGAAATGACAAACCCACTCCAGTACCTTTGCTAAGAAAACCTCAAATGGGGTCGTGAAGAGTCAGATATGACTAAAAAAATGACCAACAACAACAAATCATAACGCTATTTATTCTTTGTCAGTCAACAAACACATTTGTACCTGTTCTCTAGAGAACATAGTGCTCAGCAATTAAAGAGACATAAGACTAAATAAAATAGCCTCTGTTCTCTTGGAGCTTATATTCTAAGAAGAAAGCATATACTCTTTCAGTTAAATTATTTACTGATGCACGGCTGGTGCCATGTCAAGTGTTGTTGTGGGAAGCAAAAATCTAAAAAACATAGTCTTCCTCTTCTAAGAATGTGGTTGGGGAAACAAGACATACACAAATAACTACAATACAAAGCAATGTTTAAGATGTACACAAATAAGTGTATTTTTAATTCAGAAGAAGACAAGATCATTTACATTTGGTGTTAACAGAACCTTTATAAAGAAATGGGACTTGAACTGTTTTTGGATAGATGGGTAAGATTTTGATGGGAAGGATGACAAAAGAGAGTAGTAAGAATGATATGAGCAAAGTTATAATAGCTGAAAAGTGTAAATCACGTGATTTAGTGAATTGTGAATAGTCCAGTTTGGATGGAGGAAAGTGTTTAAAGGAGATGAGCCTGGAAAAGAAAATGGGGGACAAGTTGTCAGGGTATCAAATGTCAGAATGAAGAGTTTTAATTTTATATAATAATAAGTAGTTAATTACTGAACATTTTTGAGCAGAGGAGTGATGGATTCAGAATTATTGGATTGTGTGCGTGTGCATGTGCATGTGCGTGTGCATGTGCGTGTGTGTGCATGTGTGTGTGTGTATGTGTGAAGCTAAATCTAGAAGGAGTATATAGCATGACTCAGAAGAGCAATAGGCTGAAAGATAGGGAATCAAAAGGCTCTTGTAATCATCCAGGTAAGAGGCAATGAGAGCCTGAACTAGTTTGTTTACAATGAGAGTGAAACATGGGGAATGGCTATGGAAGGTATTAAGGAGGTAGGATGAATAGGACTTTGCAATTGTTTGGATGATGTTAAGATGGAGGGAGAGAAAAGAACAAAAATTTCCTGTGATCTCTGAAGCATGAGTGACTGGGAAAATGATGGTATCATTAAAAAGAGAATCCAGTAGGAAGACCTGGTTTATGTTAGAGTAATATAGCTTCAAACTTCTAGATTTTAAGGTGGTCCATGAGATATTCAGATAGAAAAATTAAGCAGGCAATTAGAAATGTGGAATTAGAATTCAAGAGAGAAATCAATAATTTAATGTCATAGGGAGTATCAAAAGTATCAAAATGCCCACAGTGTCGTGTTGAAGAAAGGTCAAGGAAAGTGAGGCCTAAAGGGAAAAAAAGGAATAAAATGAAGCCTAAGAAAAATATTTTGGGAATCAATGAGGAGAACGTTAGTGGTCAATGAGACAGAATAGTTCCGGTAGACATGTCCCAAGACTTTCTCAACTCCAGCACATTTCATGGAGTTGCCACGTCTGATCATGTCACCCAATAGACTTCAGGGGTTCTTTGTTACCTTCTCCATTAAATATTAAGTCACCTGTTTGAAGGTTCTTTACAACTTGGCCCCTTTCTCTCTTTCCAGTTTACTCTCCTTCTCAATTCTACAATCCAGAGATGCTAGACTACTTGATTCTCCTCACATGGAACTCTTTATTTCTGTTTCTTTTTACTGGCTGCCTCCCAGTACCTGTTATGCTCTCCCTCATCACCTCCACTCCTTAAACATCCCTGACTTCCTTCAGGATACAACTCAAAAATCACCTTTTGCAGGAGACCTTTCTAATCCCTCTGAAGGCTAATGCCTTCTCCTCTAAAATTGTCTTCTTTCTACTCTGTATGTATCTTGCATACACCTATGTATTGACATGCTTTCTCCCTTATTCGTATCTAAGCTTCTTGAGGGAAGGAGCTACTTTTTGCTTTTGTTTTGTTTTGTTTTGTTTGTTTTTGGTCTTTCTTTGTATCACCAGAGCTTAACATGTAGTAAGTAAAATGCTTGTGGATTGATTGAACACAAGACAGATTGCAAAAGATTAAGGAGGGAGTATAATGAGTTATTGTAGGTGACTTATTAAAAAAATTTTGGCACTAAAAGGGAAAAAGGAAGTAGGTGATAACTTGTGGAGATAGCAGAGTTGAATAGAGTTGTTTTTCAAAATAGGGGAAACTTATCTATATTTATAGACCAAAGGGAAGCAATCACTGGAGAGGAGTATATATTGTAAATTAGTGATGAAAATCAGGTACCATCTACATAATCACAAGGTGTATATTTGAATTGTGACTCCCTTGTAATCTGGCCGTCACTATAAATAGATAATACATAGAAAATCACTTTCAAAGAAGCATATTGCCTTGTCTAATATCTATTGAATGGAAGGGCTCACATATTAAAGGGCCTGTTTTAGGAATGGGATCAAACTACATTGATAAATGCTCACAATTCCACAATATGCCCTTTCTTGTTCTAATGGGAACGTCCAACTGCGGGAAGCAAGATTGAGAGGAGTGAGGCTAGATATAGAGTCACTCAGGCTTGAAAGGTACAACAACAAAGGCCTCACCATTTCCTTTGTGAAGTCTCCCAAAACATTCCATTGGAATCAGATCAGACATTTTCCTCCTGTAAAAGTGGCCACAAACCATACCTACCAAAAGCGTTCCAAACCACCATTACAGTCAACCCACAAACCGCAAGTTCTCTCTAGCTTTCCAAGAACGTTTACTTTCTAATCAAAACCATAAGACACAGCTCTAAGGCAATCCCACAAGTAAATGTGTGGTCCACAGTTAGATAAGACACACCACGTCTGTTGTACTTGAGTATCAATATGATGGTTACCGTGAGCAACACAAATCTGAATCTTCAAAGTGTTGCTGAAACCCCTTTGTTGTTTATGTAGCCAGTGTGTAAGCTTCTCCCTTAAAACTACTGAACCGAATAATCAAAGGACTTCAACAAATGTACACTTACTTGACAATGTCTTCTTGATCATTTTTTGAAAGGTGCATCAGGCATAAAATGTAATATTGATTGCTGGGACATATTCCATCGCCTTTCTCAGAATCATTTTAGAACATCAAATCATTTGTTTTGATCCATAGCAGAGCGTGTCTCCACTAAAACCTTGAATTTGAGACCTCTTTATTTCAGCTATGATGTCTTTATTTCTTCTCTGCATTTCTTCTCTCAGTTGTTTCTCCCCTCCTTGAGTTTCTTAGTTCTTGTCGCCTCTTCTGCTCTCCTCTTAGCTCCTGTTCTAATTTCTATCTGTCATTTCCCCTGCTCTCCTGAGTGCTCTTAGCTTCTGTTCTAATTTTTCATGTCTTCTCCCAGTGCTGCCCTCCTTTCTGTCTCCCTGACCCTCTCCTGCTCTCCTTTCTGCCTCCCTGACTCTTACTCTTCCACATCCCTTCAGAATTACTGCAGCAGATTTTCTTTTGATTTTCTTCTCTGCATACTGCCCAGGGCCAAGGGCTAAGACAAACTGTCTAGCTCTACTTCGTATCAATCCCAAATTCAGGGATGGAGGAGGGGAGAAAAAGAGCTACATCTTCATAAACCTTTATACTCAAACTTAAAATGTATCTTGACTAAAATTTCCCATCCCCACATTTGAAATGTGGATTCTAATTGTGGTTGGAATAATTTATGAATCTTTCCTTTTGCTGCACAGGTGACTATCACAAGCGGAGGAAAAAAACCTTCCCTCAAAAAAACCTCTCTAAACATAGAGTCTAGGTGACTTTAGCTGAGGTTTCTCAATGTTTTCCATTGTCATTTTGCCAAGAGTCCATCATTGCTTTAATAAATCAATCAATAATTATTTATTAAGTACTTACTATATACCAGGCACTGTGCTAAGTGCTGGGGATACAAAAAAGAGGCAAAAGACAATTCCTGCTCTCAGAGAGCTTACAATCTAATGGGGGAGACAACATGTAAACAAATATATACAAAACAAGCTATATGCAGGATAAATAGAAAATAAATAACTGGTGGAAGGCATTGGAATTAAAAGGGGTTGAAGAAGGCTTCCTCTTTAACGTGGGATTTTATATATGACTTAAAAGAAGATAGGGAGGTCGGTAGTCAGACTGTTCTGGGCATGGGGGATAGAGAGAATACAAAAAGTTTATATTTCTCAAGAGAAATTTCCTAGGGCTCTGATTTCAAATCTCTAGGTTGCAAAGAGAAATAGTTGCCCTCTTCTCATTGGTGCAGGTGGATAGTGTGTGTAAAACCATTGTTATCATTCATCCTTCTTCACCTCTATTGTAACAAACACCTCAGGAGAAAAACCATTCTACCATAACATTGTCACTATTTAAGCTCTGAAATGGAAATGTGAATACTCTTCATACCAAACATTTTGAAAATGAAAATCCCTCTGTCATCAATCAGTCCTTTCTGGAATACCAAATGCCAAGTTTGGCCCATTTAACTTGGGCAGAAAGATCATATTTAAAATTAAAAACTTAAAGTAATGGATATTGCAGCTTATTCTACTAAAAAGATGTATAGATCCTCTATGGTTAATGAACTTTCATGATATTTCTGAGTACTGTTGTATCCATTTTACAGAGGGGTGAATTAAGGTTGCAAGTTAAATGACTTGAGCAGGCTCAATCAGTAAGTTACGGACAGATCTTGGAATTAAGTAAAAGAACTTCAACTCCCTGATTTAATAATCCCAAAGCTCAGATGTTCCTGGAAGAGCACTATCTGGATTTTTTTCTTAAGCCTTGAAAACCTTGGGTTAACAGATTTGTACATGTATAACATTTTACTCTAACTACTGGTAAGATTGCTAATCCAACTGTAAATTTTAAAAAATGTTTAAGGATAAGGTACAAGTTTAGTTCTAAATATAAGTTTCTGATTATCCTCTCTTCCTAATTGGATTATTTTCCTTGTCTAATAAACTCCAGGTTTTTCTAAGAGTGAACAGAAAAACTGAAACAAGGGAAATGGAAGGAGGCTCCAAGCTCTGTTGAGAAACAGGAAATGGTGTGAAACCTTATTTGCCCTCTCTGCTGTGAAGAAGTTTGTAGAAGGACAGTAACCCTGCGTGTTGCTGTATAAACCACCAACAAATATGCCAGAGGTCAGGATTGGATGGGAGGCAAGGCAGGCAGCTGCTTATACCCCAGCTCACAGAGGGATACAACAAAGGACATTTTTCAATATTTAAAAAAAAGGAAATGCACACATTTTTAAAGTCAGGAAATCTTCCTCTCCTTGGTACAAAGGACTTTATTTTGTGATGTCAAGTTGCATACATTACTGTGAAGGTTTAAAGCCTCTGGTGGACAGGAACACACAAGAGATACAATTTTCAAACCTATCCTAAAGGGCCCAAATCCCTTGTCCCAATTATGATACAAAGTATGAGAGACCTTACATTCGGTGATATAAAAATTTATTTCACCCAAGTCAGAAAATGTATATAGGAGACCCTAGGTATTCATAGCAGATACACTCTAGAATTCTCTCAAGTAGGGAAATCTGCAAGGAAAAAGAAAGATAGAGATTATGGAAGAGATGAGGAGAACCAAAGGGAAAAGAATCTCATGAGAAAGTAGGCATCTATCCTACTCCCCCCCCCCCATAAATTAATGGCATGTAAAGGTTCTCATTCACTTCCTCTTCTTTTTCCTTCTTCTCCCTCTACCTCTTGTCCTCCAGGAGGGAAAAAAAAAAAAGATGGTTCTGAATAGGATGGCACTATATTGAATCTGAGGAGGCTGGATTAGCTTCAATTGGGAAGACTGGATGAAAGTCAATAGACCAAAAGGCACAGCTTTCTAAATTGTCTCTAACATTCCAACTAAAACACTGGGGCACATACCATATAGGCTGGTATTTTTCATAGTTACATTATGAGCTATAAACAGAGCCCTAAGGGGAAAAAATTGCAAGGTAGGGTAAGTTCTTTCCTGTTGTTGCTCTCCTCTCTCCCCAATTCCTTTCTCTTTTCTCTCTTCTTATAGTTGCTACTTTACCTCTTAATCTTGTCTAGGACTTCTCTTTTTCCCACCCCCAAGCTGGGGAATTAGGAAAGATTGCATCCTAAAAGTTCCTGCTATGGGAAGGCCCAGAAGCATTAGCTTAGTGCCAGGGGTTGGCAACCTGCAACCTCAAGGCCACATGTGGCCTTGTGTGGCCTTTTGACTGATTCCAAGTTTTACAGAACAAATCATTTTATTAATTAAAAAACAGAAATCTAGATCATGAATCTGTACCAGAATGAGAAGAGTTGTAAGGTAAAGGACAGGAATTTTGCTTGAAGATTAAGTAGAATGGTTTTATACGGGTAGAGTAAGAGAGGGATGGGATTTGTAGAGTTCAGAACAATTCAAAACACTTGGTTTCTTGAAGATGTATAGGTGTTTTTATGCCCAAACATGTGGAGTTCAACCTTTTAGACTTTCCTTAATTAATTAGAACTGGACAGCTCTTACTATTGCCTACACCTTTATTCTCAGGGGATTGTTCCTCCCATACTATGGCATAAATGTTCTTTTTACCAAAAATTTTCCTACCTCCTCTAAGCCTGCCACCCTGGGGTCCAAATTATCCAGCTTTCCTCCTCTTGCTTCTTCTCATAATCAAAATTTCCTTTTCCAAGTCTGTGGATAAGATAATAGATACTGAAGATATAGATAAAAGATTTATTTTTATCTGCTAATATTACCTCATAGAGGAGATTGAAACCCAAATAATTCTCCACTTAGTAGAATAAATGAGGAGTGGGTAATTTTAAGCAGAGGTATTTTATGGTTAGTCTTATCTAGTCTAAATATCCCCAGCCAGTGTGCCTGGTTGAAAATTATATGAAATATATTTTGTTTAAAGACATGAAACTGTATGCAAGACTTTTCATAGCTTTGTACTCTTAATAGCTCAATAAACATAAGCCATTTATAAATGATGATATTAATAATAATATCATTTATTTATATATCACTTTAGTGTCTGCAAAGCACTTTACAAATATTATCTTAGTTTATTCTTCCAACTTTAGGTGCTATTATTACCTATCTCCATTTTACCGTTGAGGAAACTGAGGCAGACAAAGGTTAAGTGACTTATTTAATGTCCTACAACTAGTAAGTATCTGCTAACAGATTTGAATTCAGGTTTACAGGAAGGATATAGAACTGTTGTTTAATCGTGAATGAAGATGGAATCCATATTGTTTTAAAATATGCAGAATAATATCATTTAGCAATTGTCTTCAAAAGAAAATAGTTTTTATAAGAAAAAATTCAGAAAAATCAAATAAAGAAGGCTATTTCATGTCATAGAGCAATCTATTAGACAAAAGCCCAGTTCATTAAAAGCACAAGGTAATTATCTCTTGTATCATACCAAAAAATACATCAATTGTAGCTTGATGAAAATCATAATTTAAAACTAAAAGGTTATGTTCGAAATGTGAAAAATCCTGACTCACTTTAGTCATCTCATGTAGCTCCAGCCTAAGCTACTGCTCGTTAGCAAGTGACATAGGGCTAAGGACTGAACCTGTAATTACTCTGGTACAAAACATTAAATGCGGTAAAGCTACCTCCACCAATGCAAGTCAACATTTTCTCCAATTTGTAGTCTCAGGGAGCTGCCTAGAAGATTAAGGGGTTAAGTGATTTACCCAAGGTTACACAGCTGGTATGTATCAAAGGTGGGACTTGAACCCAGGTCTTTATGGTGTTGAGGCTAGCTCTCTATCCACTATACAACAATGTTTCTTTTTAAGTAAGATAGTTAATGGAATTTGAGCAATACTTTCAGAATGCTGGGGTACCATTCAGAACAACATTGCATTACTTACTCCACTATTAAGGAAGTGACTTAGAGACTGTGCCTACAGATTGATGGCTGATCAATAGAGTAGTTGACAAGTAATTGATTTGATCCAATGGTCTTAGAGTGAGAAAGAAAGAAAATTGTATTGAATCAACCATTTGGAAGTTCATCTATGATGATAGTAAGAGCAATCAACATAGCCACCAAACGGTAAAATTGAAATGATCATATTGTTCAATGAATGAATGAATGAATGAATGAATGGAGAAAAAAAACATATGAGTGTTTAATATCTATCAGGCACCATGCTAACTGTGAGGGATATGTGTGTATCCATATATGTGTGTGTTCACACATGTATATACATACATACACACATATATACACATGTATGTGTATATACAAAAATTTGTTCACACATATACATGTGTGTATGTGTGTGCAGTCTCTACCCTTGTGGAACACACATCCTAATAGGGGAAGAAAACACATATGAGGCAGTGGTGTCTTGGGTAGGGAATATCCGGGGAGTCAAAGGGATGATGAGTTGATCCAATGAACAATCAATTGATATGATCTTTCTAGCTGTAAAGGAACAATGCTACTATTGATAACCATGCCCAGACCAAGAAGTAGAAAGCAATGAAGGGGATGAAAGGGAGTCTGGGGTCATTGAAATAGTCACTGTGGCAGTAGGCAGATGGCAAGATGACCTGCATGGATGAGTGGATGGGATATGAAGTATAGTTTGGTCTAAGATCTCGGGCCAGCTTGATATAGCAGGCTTGGTAAGATTGCATTCATTAATTCATATTGGGCCCAAGGGTACGAGTTGCAAAAAGGAGTGGATTATTCAAATTCCACAAGGGCTGGCAATGTGGATACTGGAAGTTCAGGATAAAAAGTTCTGGTCCAGAAGGGAAGATTGCTGGATGGTACTCAAAAAAAGCATAGTCTGATCCGAGGACCAGGACCAACTAGAAGATCTGCCCTTACGAAGCGTCTCATATATTTTTTTTTTCCGTTCACAGGCTCTCTTTCCCCTTGATTCTCCCCTCCCACCCCTGCATGCCTAGAATGCCTCATCTCTATTAGATCTTAAGCTCCTTGAGGGCAGGGATTGTCTTTTGCCTCTTTTTGTTTCCCTAGAGCTTAGTACAAAGCCTGACATACTTAATAAATATTTATTGATTGATTTATTGATTTCTCTCTGTCTTCTAGCATCCCCAGTTTCCATCACGACTTAGTTCATGTGCCATATCTTTTTTTTTTATCTTTCAAGGTATTAGTGCTTCTTTCTTCTCAAATTATGATGTGGAGACATAGCTAAAAGCTTTGCATTTATCTTTGTATCTCCCATACATTAGCATATTGCCTTATACATATTAAACCACTTAATGCTTGTTGGATTGGATTATATTGACTTCACATGTCCCGTCCTAATCAGGTTACTTCCTTACTAGCCCAGGATAACAGAGCTTGTAAGTAGAGAAACCAAGGCTAGAACCCAGGTCTTCTTACTCTTAGTGTAATAGTCCTTCCAATATAACACCAGGATTTACACTTATGGGATCTGGATCCTAATTTTATTTCTGCTACTTGCTACCTTTGCAACTAACCTTGGGTGGATTACTTAATCTCTCTTGCCCTTAGTTTCCTGATCTGTGAAATGAGATTAGGGAGGAGAAAAAGGCAAAATATATCTGGCCCTCAAGAAGCTTAGTTTATTTATTCCTAATTGATTTAAATGACAAACATTTGTAGATGCCTAAGGCAAGCCTAACACTGTACAACAGGCTGATATAACTATACTTGAAGCACCTCTTTTGAAGTGTCACATACATACACACACAATTAATTTGACAGCATGTTATATAGCAACACAATCTATATGTTATTTTATGGTACCCATCAGTTTAGCATCTAGATATTTTGACAGGATAACACAAAGAAATACCCAGAAAGAGGAATAATATTCCACTCTGTTCTAAATTTGAGGCTAGTTTGGGACCAAATTCTTGCCTTAATTCAACTCCCTTTTCTCCATGCTGAAACTTTGGTGAACGCTCTACAGATGTCTAGAAGGTAATTTGTAATACAGCTAATATATTTTCCTCCGCCATTCATAATTCCTTCATTTAATATAAAGAGGAATTTGATGTGTGACAGAGCATATTGGAGGATATTTTATTATGTGTAATCATTCTTTCCCCTCTGATGTTGATGGAAGTATTTTCATTCTTTCCACTTCAGTTAAGATGAATCTCATATATCTATCATAGGGGCTAGTATAAAGACCCATGGACAATTTGTGTGACAGCTTCAGAAGTAGATATTCACCCTTCTTGTTGGCCCAGAGAAGCAACACTCTATTGGTTAGTGACACCCTAGAGTAGAGGTAGCTGTCTGTCTTGTTGACTTGGTAAATTCACCAACTTGGCAACTCCTGACCACTTCATTTTCAGGCTTCTTTCCATTAGTTTAGCTGTGCCCAAAATTATGTAGAGCTCATACTCCCGAGGCATAGCAAGACTTAACTGACTAAAAATTAAGGTGACTTAGCTCTCCTCAGGGGTGTCTCACACTATCCCTAGTGAGGCCATTAAGGAAAAGAACCATCCTTTCAGTACATTTGAGTACAGACCTACCACATACTTGTATTGTATATGGGCAGAGGGTGTGGAGTCATTCTTGGCTCCGTGTAAACCTACTGAACAATGTGCTTGGGTGAGTTTACATAGGTCTGCCCTTTGACCAAGAGGTCAGAGTATCATGATCATTATGCACTTTGCCCCTCCAGATAAAAGTGCCTGATAAATATTTCTTTCCAGTTCTTACTTACGGCTGTAGTGCTATATGAGGCAAGCCAGTTGCTAAAAGGCTAGAAAATAAACTGAGGTCGATGAAAACACTATTCAGTTTTGGGGTGGAGGGATGGGGGATGTTTTCCATTTATTTTAAAATTAAAGTTTTACACAAGCCCCTGAAAAAATATACCATAGATTCTTTAGCCCGATTGTTTCAACTTTTAATAGTAAAGTCAATATGTGCCTCCAACTCACTGCTGAGTATTGTTACATGATTGCCAGGTCGTTTTATGTATGTGGAGCAACAAAACAATATAAGGTGACAAACAAAAAGATGGAAAAATATATAAAAGGGGGAAAAAGTTGACTACGTGCTACCTCAGGCTTAAAACTCTTCTTACACACTTTGCCACGAAGTCTATTAAAGCAAAATATAGTGGAAATACAATATACGGCAATGAATGTCTTCAAACTAGCAATTTAGCACTAAAGCTAAGGGCAGTTCTTATGCACCGACTTTTAATACCTAGACGATTTGTGGTCTCACAAAGTTCCTGCCTTAGGCAAGAGTTGTGCTGTGTTCTAATAGGTCTAGTTTGTTGACTGTCAGAATAATGGAGAATTCAGGAGCAGAGGGACTAGATGCTGTAAACAGCTGAGATAATTAGGAGGCTTGTTGGGAGGAGAAAAAGGCTGGTTTGCATTCTGTCACAGGGTTGAAAAAAATGTTTGCTCAGGAAACTCCTGGGTGACACAGTTTGAATCCTAGGGGGTATTTTTTGAGTCATCTGCCAGTCTTCCTTTTGTTTTTTGATTGGGAAAGTGCACAGATTGTGAAAATATAGTGGCTGAAAATGTCAATTTCTGTTTGGTTTGTTACCTTCAACCCCGCGCATCCATTTCTTCTATAAATTGTCTATAATGGTATGGTCCCTGATAGTAGAAGGGCACAGGTAACAAATAACAGATAATACAAAAAACCATTTCTGTTTAGCTTTGGTTGTTGAGGGTCTGTTGATGGGTGTTGAGGGTCTGAACTTGGTGGTGGCTCTGTGAGGATAGAGTAGAAGATGAATATAAAAGATGTGGAGGCAGTAACAAAAAGATCTGGTCATTGATTGGACATACAGAGTGAATAAGAGAGCGCGCTTATACAAATAACAAATAACAGATAATACAAAAATATTTTTGTTTAGCTTGGAAGTCGTGTGCACAATTTTCATTTTTTTTAAATATTTGTAAGAAGCAGATTAGAAGGCCTACAAATTAACAGACCAAATAAGGGTGTAAGCTACCCGTATCCATTTTTCAATACTCCTGTGAAAGTGTGATCTTATGGATGTGCTTCTTCCTTCCAGTGGTGTTGATCAAACTCATTCATGACTGCCCATTCTGTGTGATGCTCATTCATGTCTTCTAAAAATTTTCTATGAGAAGGCAGCCAACCAGGATATTAAGGATCTTCCTTATGTTTTCCTCATATTATGTGAATACAAGTGGAATATGTGAATACTCTAACCTTTATAGTTTTCCTCCCTCCGGCACATAATTCCTCATTTGTAATTTGTTACAGTCTGCTGACACCCACCATGTACTTTTCTATTGCCTTTTGGGTCCTAACTTTAATTCTTCTATAATTTACTAACATGCTAAACCACCAGAAGAATACTGATGTTCAAAAGATAGGTCTTTCTTTCAACTAGACACTTGGGGTCCTTAAGATTACTTTGCAGTTTTCCAAAGGCAACTGACCATGTTCTCTCTCCTCCTATTCAATTTTGAACCTATATCTATATCATTTAGTTAATGTAATTTAGTCAACTTTCACAGTTGGGATTCCATTAAATCAGGACCCCTACCCACCATAGGGGTAACCATAATTGGAAGGAAATCAATAGATAATAGACAACAAGCATTTATTAAGTTCCTACTATGTGACAAGCACTGTCCTAGACTCTACGCATACAAAGACAAAAGTGAAACAGCTCCTGTCCTCAAGGAGTGTGTATTCCATTGGGGAAACAACATGCACATACATAAGCAAGCAAAAAGGTAATTGAGGGGGTCACTAAAAGCTGGTGACATCAGGAAAAACCTCATGTGGTGCCTGAGATAAGTCTCAAAAGAAACTGGGTATTCTATAAGGCTGAACTGAGGACTGAGTGAATCTGTCGTGGAGGACAGCTGAGCATGGGGATGGTATGGAGACATATTCTCATGTTTGAGAAACAATAAGGCCAGTTTAACTGAATCATAAGAGATAAGAAGGGAGCAATATATAATAAAGTTGAGGTAGGCTAGTGGCAGGTTATAAAGGGCTTTAAATGCCAAACAGAGCAGTTTATATTTGATCCTAGAGGTAATAGGGAGCCTCCAGAGATTATTGAATAGAAGAATGATGTGATCACTTCTCTTTTAGGAAAATCACTTTTACAGTCATATGGAGAATGAATTGAAATGAATAAAGATGAGATAGGGAGAGTAGTTAGGATACTATTGCAATAGTCCAAGGTGTTGAGAGTCTGAACTTGTCTGTTTGAGTGTAGAGTAGAAGATAGATATAAAAGATATTGTGGAAGTAGAAATAACAGAATTTGGGAACTGATTAGATATATGGAGTGAATGAGAGTGAGGTCTTAAGGATGATATTGATGTTGCAAGCCTGGGTGACTGAAAGTTCCCTTGGCAAAAAAAAAAAATAACAATTAAAAAAGGGAGTTTGGAAGAGAGCTAGGTTTTGTAGAAGTGGTACTGAGATCTATTTTGGACATGTGGTGTTTGAGATGCCCATGGAATTACCATTTTGAAATATCCAGTAGGCAGCTGGTGATAAGGGACTAGAGCTTGGGAGAGATATAGAAATTTGGGAGTCACATGCAAAGACACAATAATTAAATTCATGGGAACTGATTCCAGAGAAGTGCCATTTTATAGACCCTCTCACCCTATCCCCAAGAAATGAGTAGGACAATGAATGAGTTTGTAAAGGGAACAGACATTTATTAAATCCCTACTACGTGCCAGGCATTGTGCTAAGTGCTTTACAAATATTATCTCATTTGATTTGAGCACTACAACTATTCAAGAGGGAATGCAACCATCCTATTCACTGGAATATTATCACCTGAGCCTGATTAAGTATTCCCTTAGGTGGGAGAGACACTGAATTTCTTATGTGGCCTGGCCCATTTAAAGTCAGGACAAGTCATCTCCTCTGAAGATAGGGGTAACTATAAAACTCAGAAGCGTCTATAAAAAGCAGCACTCCTTAGGTAACTTGGTCAGTGCAATCTTCCATCTTGCAAAAATTCACTGTTGTCTCTACCCTTATTTAGACCCTTAACTGGCTACCCTGTTAGCTGTTCAATTTTTGTTGTGGCTTATTGAACATGCCTTTGTCTATTTCCCCTGACACCAAACCTGTTTGTACTTGTAAACTTCCCCTCTGCCCCTATGAATTAGCTGCACTACTGAGGAGTTTTAATTTTGCCTTTTCTTCTCCTGTTCTCTGATTTGTCTCCTCATCTGTTCTTGCCCTGACTCCAGCTCAGATTGCCCTAGGCATTGGCGTTCATCCCCCTTGACCAAAGATTTGCTTAAATTCCATGTTAACTGTCTAAGTACAATATCTGTATCTAAGCCTTTAGTTTTCCATTGTGCATCTCTAGAATCAACATCACTTGCCAAGTCTCAGTAATTCATTCCAGTGAAATTGAAATAACCTGATTTATCTAAAAGGGTCACACACACACACGTATATATAGAGAGAATTGTATTACTTCATTTGGAATGGCAAAATCTGAGAGACTATACAGGATCATAGGCTCATAAATCTAGAACTAGAAGGGGTTGTCAATGTTTACCTAGGACAACTTTTTCATTTTAGTTGAGAAAAACTGAGTCATGTGAAGATTAAGTGACTTTTCTGGTTCCATAGATAGCTGCAAAAATCTTATAGGATATGACTAAGGTGAAAATAGATGTACTAACTAAATTCCAGCAAATTAGGATAAATTTGTAACCTTTAAAAGGCTTGAAATATGTGAATTTAAGACAAAAATAAAGTCTATTTTATACATCAGAAAGAACTCTTGTGGACCTTTTTATTCCAAGATGTGGTACAGGTTGAAAAGACATAGGTAAATCCTTAGATTAGTTCAAAGAATCCATCTTGGGAATGTTTGGGATGGGGAAGGAACATTCAATTTGACAAGCACTTATTGCATGAATACTATATGGAGAACACTGCGCTAATTGCTAATGATAGAAAAACAAAAACATAAAAACAAAGGAGTCCCTTCCTTTAAGGATCTTACATTTTTGGTGGAAGGAAGGGGAGTATAGGAAGGGAGATGATAGAACATGTACATAAATAAGTAAATACAGAATATAAACAAAGTTTAAAAAAAGTAATTTCAAGAAGTAGTGGAGTTAACAACTGCACAGATCAGAAAAGACCATGTAGGAAGTGGCATGCAAGTTGTGCTTAGAAAGAAACTAGGGATTGCACTAGGAAGAAGTGAAGAGGGAGTTCATTCCAGACATGAAAAGATGTTTCCATGACTTCATGGAAAGACACAAAACTGAATTTAAATAAAACAACTGGAAAAAAGGTCAAAGAATGTTTAATAACATATAAGGCAAATGTTACTTTTTTTTTTTTTTACTACTGCTGAAGGCCAAGCTGAAAGCACCCAATGATCTTAATGTGTCATGATGATTTGGTGTTGGGAGGGGGGATTCTATACTGCTTGTTTTGGTCTGAAATTGATAATATCCTTTCGAATCACATTCAAATTTTCTTCTATGACTATGGCAAAATTATGCCAGCAAATCTGGAAAGAATATATTTAATATAAGAAAAATCTCAAACTGACATTAATTCTTCGTACGATATTACTTATGCAGACCTAACCTAGATTGTTTATGATGCCTAAGCTAGGTTATTAAAATATTAACTGGTATGTCTTCAAGAACTAACATATTTGTATTTTGTATTTGTATTTTGTCCACAAGATTTTCTCTTTCCCTTAGTCTCTGTACTTGAAGTTTTGCTTGAGCCTAAAGATCTGGCAGGTAGAGGTGCCATTTTTTGTTTGTTTTGTTTCCTGTTTCTGTGATGGCTTCTAAGTACAGTACGCCTTACATTTATCAATTTTTTTGATGAAATAAGCTATTGAAAATTTTAATTTACTTTTTCAATGAACAAAATCTATTATTAACAAATCAGCAAACCTATTTTCTATCCTTTCTACTTCTCCTCCCCAACTGGAAACTAGAGGGCAAAGTAGAAATTGAAAGAATCTACCAATCACTTCCCAAAAGAGATAGCAAAATGAAAGCTCACAGAATTATAGCCAAATTCTAGAGCTCCTAGGTCAAGAAGAAAATATTGCAAGCAGCTATAAATATTTCAAATACAGTGGACCCACAGTTGAGATCACACAAGATTTAAAAGCTAATACTTTAAAGGAACAGAGAGCTTAGAACATGATATTTTAAAAGACAAAGGAGCTGTGATTGCAACTAAGAATAACTTACCCAGTAAAACTAAGTGTAATCCTACAAGGGAAAATGTATATTTAATGTAATAGAGAATTTTCAAGCATTCCTGATTTTAAAAAAATAGTTTAGAGCTCAAAAGAAAATTTGACATTCTAACACAAAAAATCAAGGGAAGCATTAAAAGGATAAAACGTAAGTTAGAAATCATAAGAGATGCAATAAGGTTAAGCTGTTTGCATTCCTGTATGGGAAGATGACACATGTAATCTCTAAGAACTTTTTCATCATTAGGCAGTTAGAAGGAGTCTACTTAGAAGGCATGAGTGAGTGTTGATTATGTTGTGATGATCTCAAAAGAAAAACGGAAAGGTGAGAAAGAAGGCCGCACTAGTGTCCTGGGAGAAGGGGATGGGATCTAAACTGTCTATTGATATCTATCTATCTAGATATAAATATCTATCTATGTAGATAGATATTAACATCTATGTCTAAATAATTACACACAGAAAGAGTTGGGTATAGAAATTCATCTTACCCAACAGGAAACTAGGAGAGGAAGCATCTAAGTGAAAAAGAATGGAGGGGTTTGATAAGAGGAAAGGTAGATTAATGGTGACAGTGGTTAGAAGCAAACAGACTTTTGAGGAGGAGACAGGGTAAAAAAAAAACAAGATAAACATAAGAGAATAGAGTTAAGGAAGTACACAGTTAGCAATCATAAATAAATATGAATGGAACAAACTCACCTATAAAACAGAAGAGGATAGGAAAATAGATTAGAAATTAGAATGTAATAGTATGTTGTTTATAAGAGAAAACAGAAAAACATGCACAGAGTTAAAATAAGTGGCTGAAGCAGAGTCTATTATGCTTCAATTGAAGCAAGAAAGGCAAGGGATAACAATCATGAACTCAGACAAAACAAAAGCAAAAATAGACCTAATTGAAAGAGATAATCAGGGAAACTACATTTTACTAAAAAAAAAGAGCAAAGATAATTAATGATGTAAATATTGAACATACATTCATCAACTAGCATAGTATCCAGATTTTTGAAGGCAAAGCTAAATGAGTTACAGGAATTGTAAATGAGTTACAGTAAAACTATATTAGTGGGAAACTTCAACTTACTGCACTCAGACCTAGATAAGTCTAACCATAATAAACCAGAAAGAAGTTACAGAGATAAATAGAATATTAGAAAAGTTAGCTATGATAGACCTCTGGAGGCTATTGAATAGGAATATAAAGAAATATACCTTTTTCTCAACTGTACATGGCACATGTACATGGCACTCTCAAAAACTGAACATTTTTAGGGCATAAAAACCTCACAAAATTGCAGAAAAACATAAATATCAAATGTACTCTTTATAGACCATAATACCATAAAATTATTTTCAATAAAGACATTTTGAGTCCCAGATTAAAAATTAATTGGAAAGTAAATAATCTAATCCTAAAGAATGCTTGGGTCAAAAACAAGTCATATAAACAATCAATAATTTCATTAAAGATAATGAAAATAAATGAAAAAACATGCCAAAAATTTTTGGGATTCAGCCAAAGCACTAGGGAAATTTTATATAACTAAGTGCTCATATCAATAAAAGAGAGAAGGAACACATCAACAAATTAGATGTTCAAAATAAAGTAGCTAGAAAAAGAACAAATTAAAAATCCCCAGTTAAATATCAAAATAGAAATCCAAGAAATTAAAGCATAAATTAATAAAATTGGAAGTTAAAAAACTGCCAAATTAAAAATAAAACTAGGAGACTGGTTTTATGGGAAAAATAATAAAATAAAACATTAGCTAATTTGATTTTTAAGAAGAAAAAAAGCAAATTATCAGTATCAAAAATTAAAAGGGTGACTGTACAAGCAATAAAGATATAATTAAAGCCCTTATTAGGAACCATATTTTCCAAATTTAGAGCAAGAAAACTGACAATCTAATTAAAATAGATGAATATCTACAAAAATATAAATTGCCCATATGAACAAAACAGTAAATATAATATTTAAATAACCCTATCTTAGAAAAAGAAATTGAACAAGCCATAAATGTTCTCCCTAAGGTTTAAAAAAAAATGGAAATAGATGGATTTACAATTCTACAAAACATTTAAAGAATGTTAATTCCATTTGCACATAAGGTGTGTGAAAAATAGATGAAGAAGGAGTTCTGCCAAATTCCTTCTAGGACATAAATATGGTTTTTATACCTAAACCAAAGAGAGCCAAAACAGAGAAAGGAAACTATAGACCCATTTCCCTAATGAATGAATATTGGTGCAAAAATTATAAATAAAATATAGTGAGAATATTATAGCAATATATCATTAAGATACATACTATAAGCAGGATGAAATTATACTGGAAGTCAGAGCAGGTTCAATATTAGGAAAATTATAAGCACAATTGATCATGTCAATAACAAAAAAACAATAAAAAATCACATGATTATATCAATAGATGCAGAAAAAATTTTTGACAAAAAAAACACCATTTCCTATTTAAAAAAAAACTTAGAAAGCATAGGAATAAATGGAGCTTTTCTTAAAATGATAAGTAGTATCTTTATAACACCAGGATATGGATAAACTAGAAGCCTTTCCAATAAGATCAGGGGCAAAGCAGGAATGTCTATTATCTCTATTATTATAGAAACTGAAGGAATAAAAATAGGCAATGAGGAAACAAAGCTATCACTTTTGCAGATGTTAAGATGATATATTTAGAGAACTCTAGAGAGTAAACTAAAAAATATAGTTGAAACAGTTAACAACTTTAGAGAAATTGTAGGATATAAAATCAGCCCAGATAAATCATCATCATTTCTATACATTACAAAAACAAAATCCCAGAGGGAAGAAATAGAAATAGAAATACCATTTAAAATAGCTGCAGTCAGTATAAAATACTTGGGAGTCTACTTGCCAAAACACACATATGAATTATATGAACAAAATTATAAAACATGTTTTTATACAAATAAAGAAAGATGTAAATAGCTGGAGAAATATTAATTGCTCATAGGCTAAATCAATACAATAAAAATGACAATGTTACCTAAATTAATTTAATAATTCAATGACATATCAAACTACCAAATAATTACTTATAGAGCTAGATTTTAAAAAAATAGCAAAATCATCTGTAAGAACTAAAAGGTTAAGAATATCAAGGGAATCAATGAATGTAAATTAAGGGGGCCTGGCAGTATCAGACCTCAAAACTGTATTACAAAGCAGTAATCATCCAAACAATTTGATATTGGATAAGAAATAGAATGGTTAATCAGTGGAATAGATTAGATACACAATTCATGAAGCAAAAGAACACAATAACTTAGTGTTCGACAAATCTAAAATACTAGCTGTTGGGGCAAGAATTCACTATTTGAAAAAAAAAAACTGCCAGGAAAACTGGAAAGTATTCTTGAAGACACTAGGAATAGACCAACTTCTGGCAGTGCATACCAAGATAAGTTCAAAATAGTACAGATTTAGACATAAATTATGATATCACAAGCAAATTAGAGAAGCATGGAAAAAATACTTGTTAGATCTATAGACAGAGGGAGAGTTCATGATCAAAAAAAATAGAGAGGTTCACAGGAGATAAAATGATAAACTTGATTACAATAAATTAAAAAAAGGTTTTGTACAAATACAGTCAAAATTAGAAGAAAATGAGGAAATGGGAAAATTTACAGTAAGTTCTGATAAAGGCTCATTTCTCAAATATATCAAGAACTTAGCTACATTAATAAAAAATAGGAGCCATTACCCAATTCATAAATGATTAAAGGATATGAATATACAGTTTTCAGAAGGAATAAATCAAAGCTATTGATCGTCATAATGGAGTTGAAAAGCCCCATCAGGCTGGCTAAGATAACAGAAAATGAAAATGACAAATACTTGATGACATATGGGACAATCAGAACATTAATGCACTGCTGGTAGAGGTTTGAATTAGTCCAACCATTCTGGAAAACAATTTGGAACTATGCCCAAAGGACTATACAACTAAGCATGCCCTTTGACCCAACAATACTGCTACTAGTCAAAGATAAAGGAAAAATACCTATATGTACAGAATATTTATAGCCGCTCTTTTTCTGGTGGCAAAGAGTTGGAAACTGAGGGATGCTCATCAATTGAGGAATAGTTGAACAATTATGATATGTGAATATGATAGAATACCATTGTGATATAAGAAATGATGAAGGAAGTGGTTTCAGGAAAAAAAATTAGGAAGACATATGAATTGATAGAAAGTGAAGTGAGCAGAAACAAGAAAACAATCTACACAGTAATGGCAACATTATAAGTATAATCAACTGGTCAGCAACTCTGACCAGTACAGTGATCTACCACAACTTCAAAGGAATCATGATATAAAATATTGTCTACCTCCCTATAAGGAACTGATGGATTTAGAATGCAAAATGAAGCATATATTTTTCCTTTCTTTATTTTTCTTGCTTTTTTGTATGGGATATAACTAATGCAGAAATACGGTTTTCATGACTGTATATCTATAATAGGTATCCTGTTTCTTGCCTTCTTAATGAGTGGGGATGAGAGTAGAGGGAAGGAGATAATTTGGAACTGAAAATAAAAATAAAATTTAAAAAATAGCATTCTGTTCATTCAATTTATAATTTGTTCAGCTATTCCCTAAATGATGGATACCCCTTAGTTCCTAGTTATTTGCCACTCAGAAATAGTTGCTATAAATATTTTTTGTATATATGTTTCTTTTTCTTTAATCTTTTTGTGGTATAAGTCTAGTAGTCAGACTAGGCACTTAAGAAGCCCACACATAGCTAATAATTTCCCCTGCCTCAATATGCTAAGGTGAAATGTCTCAGGACTCTCCCTTGAAGGTAGGAAGGAAACATAGCTGCCAAGTCATGAGGAGAGCCTCATTCCCCTTCTTGAAGAATGCTAATGCTCCTCTAAGCATGGATGTTCCTGATTCTCTCAATCTCTCTCTCTCTCTCTCAAATTACAGAATTTAAGTAATATGTGGCTTAGATGATCCCAAGGAATCCTATTTCATCTAATCCTTCTCCTCCCTTTGGTTCTTATTATTGTGGCAAGTATACTCTGACTTCACTGTCCCAGAGCCATTGCTTGGGGAGATCTCTGCTGGTATTGGCTTGAGCACCTAACTGGTTGTATTCATACCTTAATTCTCCACTATTAGTTTCTAGGGAGTAGTATTCTTGTTAAATTTAACCACTAATTCAATGAATTTTTATGAAAAGATATTTTCTTCAAAGATATGATACAAACAAAACTAAATATTTCCTTAAACACCTACAGGGGATACCCTCCTTTTTCCCATCTTGGTCTCAAACTTGGCTCACTTTCTATAGCATTGATCCCAAGAAGTTCAAATCCAAATATGATTTTACTGCCTAATGAATCCTTGTCTCAACTACCACAGAGCTGGGTCATGAAGGTCATTCCTTGCTCATCAAAGCATCAATACTGAGCTGGCTGCAAAACCCAGACTTGAAGATGTTTGAATGATGCTCATCCTTTACCTTGGAAAGATGGCAATTTTCCTTCCTTCCCTCCTGTTAGGCAGAACTCATTAAAAAGAAATAATCCAGGTGTAAAGGAGAATCCCACTATCTTGAGGTAGTATTCTAATTGCAATTAATTACTTCTTAAATTTATTTACGCAGTACTTGTTCCCCTTAAAATACATGTATGGATCCATAAATCCTTAATAATTGCTTCATTCCATATTAAGTAAGCATGCATATATTTTAAATTCCATACATCTTTCTAAACTAAAGCCCTGTAAAATCTACCAAACTAATTACAGCTGAAAATTATTTGAGTGGCCAACCTACTACCAATCTCCTTAAATAATGTACTGATTGAATACTGTTTCTTTGTTGTTTTTTTTTAAATCCTGTTTGATTGACACATCACAATGGGGTAATATAAGGTTCAATTCCGTTTAGCAGCATCCTATTGTAGTCTTTTAGTAAGCTAGATAATGGCGTTATTCCTCTATAATTATTAGTATTAATTTTTATATCATTTCTGGATACCAGAATTATTGTTCTTTCTTTTAGGGAGGCAGTTATTGTCAATCTAATTCTCTATTCCACACAGGCTCATCTCAATCTTGAACTTGACTGTTTGGATTCTAACAATATGCAATTGTGGAACTTCTTTTTCTTAGCTAATTGAATTCCTGGGTTAGTTTAGTAATTACAAAATTAATTGGAAGATACTTATGAAGGGTAGATATTCACTGTTATTTTTGCTTTGCATCATTTCATTAAAATAATTTTCCATTTTTCTCAAGCTTGTTCTGACAGCTCTTTCTATTCTTCATCTCTTCACTTCATGCAAACAATTTCCCAACCCTTTTCAACCTTTGATTGCCCCACAAGCCACATCAGACTTTTTACACAAGAAAAGAAAATACAGTAGTTGGGCTCCTTATCTAATGTCTCATCATATGAGTCCTATGATCTTCCTGGTACAGGGAACTCCCATTGTTGAACCTCTCCCTAACAAATCAAATCAGCAGCTGTTCTGCAAGGTGGCTCCTCAGTGAGTTGCAGAATCACTCAGCTAGTACGTATCACTTCAGACTTAAGAACCCAGATCTTCCTGAGTCCAAGGATGGTTCTCTATGATTATACTATGAGTTTGAAGGTTGCTTAAGCAAGCAAAAGTTATAATAAAACAAAGATAATCCTGCATAAACTGACCACTCATAAAAGTAATCCCACTCAAGTATCACTCCCATTTTATCACTATCCCTGTTCATCCCCACCCATTCATCAAGGTTTTAGGTTTTTCTCTCTTTGACCATGGGGCTTCAAAAGAGAATAGTTGAATATCAAAGTTTAAAGAGAAACCCTGAGAAAACTGATGAAGATCCTGGGATATTTTTGCAACAATGATCCTCTTTATGATTGTGCTGAGAAAGTCAAATTGCAATGAAGAATGTGGTATTGTGCCATCATGCAATTTTGACGTATGTGCCAAAAAAAAAATCAACAGTTGATCCATTCTTTTTCATACTAAGAATTAGTATGCAGTTCTAATCATAACTTGTTCTTTATTAAACATTAGATAAAATAAACTTATTTTTACAAATTTTTCTTTTGTTTTTCAAGATAAATAACCAGTCAAACTTTCTTTATTATAGAATGTTGGCCCCCATTTTAAGTGGAGTCATTTTTTTTTAAGTACAAATTATCCTCAATTGGTGAGGACCTTTTATACTCATGCTTAGAGAAGACATGAGCTTAAGAAATCCTTCAAGCTACCTGGACAGTAGTTGGAGGAACCCACCTAAAAGTGGCATGGAAACCTTGGAGAAGAGAGGTAAGGAGGAAAATTACATTATATAAAAAGAGAAGAAGGCAGGGAAATGACTCCAAGGGAAGTGCTGTGGTTCTTTGGGTCCTGAAGGGAAGGAGAATGCAGGAGAATTGACTTTTGTGAGACTCTCCCTCCCACTACCCCACCCCAAAACAGATACACCTAGTTATTGTTGTCTTCATTCACCTTGTGAGCCATTGGCTTAAAATGTCCCTTACTGTTCTTCATATTAAACTCTTACAAAGTCATCAAGTATTTGGCATAAAATCAATCATCACTTTTTTTTTCCTTTTTGCACTTTCCTTTCAAAGCTGTCATAAACTTTCCTTTTTAAATTGTCAGGCTTTATTTTACTTTTATTTGAGGAAAAGTTCCTGTAAGTTAATTTTGTCTTATTTCTTTGTTTAATTAGACAATCTCTATTTGGTGTAACCCATGCCTGATTTAAATTTCTTTTTTTCATCATCTATTGTCTCTCTGATGGCATTTTTCAGGAATTGTACTAACTTAGTGTATTTTTTATCTCTTAGGCTCATCAAGCAAAGGAGGTAATTCTCTCTCCTAAATGTTTTTGAAAATTCTTTTGTCTAAGAACTTCCACATGTAAGTTGATCTTTTGTACTTACTTGCTGCTATCACTGTCAGTTTAGCGAGGATAAAGTGAGCACCAGGGTTGAACTCAGTTCATTAGTTATAACAAATGTTGATAGGATTAATTCATTCATCCCAATTAATTTCTTTCACAAAATTGAATTTTAGCAGTGCCAAATATGTACTACTCTCTTCCTGTCTCTTCTAAGGCAGCTAGGTAGTATAGTGGCTAGAGCACTGGGCCTGGAGTTGGGAAAACCTGAGTTCAACTCCAACCTTATATACATTCTAGCTCTTTGACCTTGGGTAAGTCACTTATTCTTTGTCTGCTTCAGTTTATTCAACTGTAAAATGGGGATAATAATAGCACCTACCTCATATGGCTGTTGTGAGGATCAAGTGAAATAATATTTGTAAAATAGTATATTACTGGCACGTAACAGGCACTTAATAAATGCTTGCTTCTTATCCCCTTCCTGTAAGAATCAGGATTTTTTTCTTTTGGTTTACAAATGATACAACCTTCAGGGATGATGGTTTTATTTTTCTTGGCAAAAGTGTTTTATTTACCTTTGACCTTCCTCCATTACCTAGCATAGTAGGTGCACAGAGCAAGGGCTTAAAAAAGTTTGTTGAACTGAATTGATGACCTGTTAAATTTACAAAATAGGTTCTGTCACTTTAGGATTTGGTTTTTATCTCTTTCATGATTCTTTAATTCTACTTCTCTTAATAATATAATACTTAAGGGGGTTTTGTGTTTTTTTTTAATATTGGACTTTTCATTTTATCAGTGTAGGGAGTCCCTGGCAAGGAACTTCTCCTCTCAATACGGATCAGTAATTGCTTTGCATCTTAGCGTCTCAGATAGTTAACCTGGGAGGCTGAAAAGTTATCTGTCCCAGTATCACAAGTTGGGACGTGTTAGAGGCAGGATTTGAAACTGTCATCCTGAATAAGGCCAGTTCTCTTTCTACTGCACTCCATTGCCTCTCTTCAGCAGCATTATTTATTAATGTAAAATTGAAGTAAATGTATTAGTTTTTTTTTCTTTTTCTAACTTTGGTCAATTTAGTTGGCATATAGATCAAAATAGTAATTGGTCCTTTGCTGAGAGTTTGGGCTGGGGAGAAAAGGTATTTCTTGAACACTCATTTTTTTTGTATAATTGAATTCTAGAGCTATGAAATGAGATGTGGTCAAAAGATGATTCAGAAAGCCAACCCTATGACATTTTCTGATTTATGCTCATTGGATATCCTATGAACCTTGACAACGTTTTGACTCCACATTGTTGATTGCAACACTTTTGCACCTTCTGTTGAAGACTAGTCACAGTTGGGGAGTAAGGGTCAAAGAGGAGAAATTGTAAGGAGAGCAATGGAAGGTTTTTTTCCCCCTTTCCATGTCAGGAGGAGTACTTTTTTGTACTTTTGCTGGCATTAAGATTTCATAAAGAAGATCAAGAAGATCTTGTTTGTTGTTTTTATTACAGTTAATAAAGTTCTCCACAGAATTCTTAAAGATTTGCTCTTCACTCACTGCCCTTCAATTCTAAGCAAATGACTTAATCATCTGTTTTATCCAAAAGATTGAGATTTTCTAATGTCAGCTCCTGAATCTTTGCATCTGCCCTTTTTATACTTCAAAGTCTCTCAATCTGCACCCATTCTTTCCTCCTCTTTAGTTTTAGAGAAGGGTGGCTTTTCTCCTTTCTAAGGCTAATCCTTTCACCTACATCTGTATCCAATATCGTTCTTATATCATTAATCTTTCCCTCTCCACAGGTTTCCTACTCTCTACTACAAGCATGCTCATGGCATCTCTGGCTTTAACCAAAAAAAAAAAAAAGAAACAACAGTTTTCTTAACTTTTCTAATTGCTTAAGACACTATGACATTGTTGTCCCCTTCACTGGCAAACTTTTAGAGATGGTAGTTCATATTCATTAATTTATCTACCAACAATTCAAAACTTTCCAATCTTATTTCTGTTCCAACCTTTCCACTGATAATGGTCCCTCCAAGGCCATCAACTAATCAACATTGCCAGTTAATGTCCTCTTTGTAGTCCTCATCTTTTTTATCTTCTCTGAAGCATTTGAAATATTAGCCCTCTTCTTATCCCCAGAATTTTTATCTCTTTCTAATTCTTGAATTCATTTGCCATGGATATCAAATAATTATTTATCTTTATGAAATTGGAGCTATAAGCTCCTCTCTTGGTTCCACAAATTTCCATACGAACAGTTTGCCTCCTACCTTTATAATCATTCCTTTTCTGACTTTTTAACTGGCTCCTCTTCTCTATTCCTAAAGGATTTTCCTCATATACTTTCTTCAGTCATCTTTATGTATGTTTTATCCCCCATTTCCTTTAAGAATTTCATCTACTCATAGAAATATAGTCTCACAATAGAAGGGACCTCAGAGACCATCTGGTTAGATTTAAACTTCAACTAGAATCCCCTTCTTTGCTTGAAGACATCCAGTGAGAAGGATCCATTACCTTGAATTAGATTATTTTAATTACTGAGAAGCTTTTCCTTACCACATGCTTCACAAAGCACTGTTAATTTTATGTGAATGACTACTATGGCCATATAGCTGTATTACCATGTTATTATCATCCCCTGTCCTAGCTATGTATAGTTGTATAGTTGCATAGTTGAATTCTAGAGCTATGAAATGAGGTGTGGTCAAAAAATGATTCAGAAAGCCAACCTTATGACATTCTCCCTTTCTTTCTTGTCAGAATTCAGATCCTTATTACATTTTTCTTAAGCTACTGAAATATCTGTCTAAACAAATGTGTTTGTAACTCTCAATTCTGATATGTCTCACTTTGCTTTTGGGGGTAGTCTTCCTCACTATAAAGTGACTACCATGCTCAAGACTTTTAATAGTTTCCCAGTTGTCCACTCAAAGAAAGGTTCCAAAATCTCTCTCTAATAAATGAATCTTTTTCACTATTTGACTTCAACCACCTTTCCATGGTTATCTCACATGATTTCTCTCACTTACATCAAAACTCAACTATTGCCATTTACTGAAATTATTCTACCCTTTCCTGTCTCTGAATATTTGCTTACTTTGTCCTCTGTTTCTGAAATACGCTCTGTACTGATCAATCAGCAAGTATTTATTAAGCATGTACTATGTGCCTATTAAAGTCCGACCTATACTTGAGACTCACCTATAAGATTACTTCTTCCATGAAGTTCTTCCTGATTTGCCCACGTGAAAAAAACTTCTCATCTCTCAAATCTCTTGCAGTACTTTATTTTAAAAATTATATTATGTACATGACATTTTTCCTAATAAATTGTAAGCTACCTGAGGACAGAAACAATGTTGTGTTCAGCTTTGTATTCCCTAGGAAATATTAAATTATAAGCTTCTTAAGGGCAGAGACTGTTTTTTTCCCTTTTTTTCTTATATCCCCAGCATTTGGCATAGTACCTGGCACATAAGAAGGTGTTTAATTAATGTTTATTGATTTATTGATTATTGAATATGGTGCTTTCCATGTATTAAGGACTTTATAAATGTTTGTGAAAGTAAATTCCTTAAAAGAAATGGAAGTGTCACAAAAGTCTTAAAAGCTATTAAAGCTTAAAACTGAACTGATTCTTATAATACCCTACATAAAGAAATTGCAGTAAGTACTGTCACATAGAAATACATGCCTTTATGTGAAAGGAGAATAAGAATTCTCCAGTCAGTTAATGTATCTCAATAGCATTTTTTATATATCTAGACTAATTTTATATCTCTATTTGTATCTAGACATTTTCTATCTCTAAAGTCTAGAGAGCTCTAGGTTGAACTTTACTCACACCAGGCACCTGGTAGTGTAGGTCCAATAATGAAACAAATGAGATACTCATAGGTCATTGAACAATTAACAAAAAGATATTTTTAGCCACAGCAAGAAAAAAAGGTATTTAATAAAGATACATATGAAGTACACTAAAATTGAATCTGATGAACAGAGCTCTACTGCCCCTGAGTTGTCCATGGTGCTCTGACAGGCAAGGATCAGAGTGAGGCAAGAGCCTCATGACTGGTTGTATATTGGAGACCACAACGTGATTTCAATAGCTAAACTAAGCTCCTTTTAGTGCCCTGGGCCAGCTAAGCCTCAAGGATAATGTCAATCTTTTAAGACAGAAGTAATCTAACTTTCTTGGGGATGGGGGAATAGAATATTGCTTCTACTACAGCCAATAATTATGCAAACCTCGATTACAGCATTCTTACACTTACAATTCATATGGGATTAATTGCCACCATAATGTTGTTTCACCCAAAGTCATGTTTTTGTTTAACTAACTGATGACAATAGATGGAGGATTTAAGGAAAGAGAGAGGTATGTTAAGAGGTTCTAGTGTTCTATAGTTTATGGTATGTGTGGTTTCCCAGATGGGGCTCCCAAGGGAAAAAGATCTCAGATGATATTAGCTTTTGAATCCTAGGTATAATGGTCTGGATCTCTTATCTCCTATGTGGATTTTTCCAAAAGTTATATGTAAATAAAACTTTTATATATTTAACATTATAATTGCACTAGGAGAGTTTGCTATCTTAAAGAATTCTATGGTAAAGTCTTTAGTAAAGAATTCATTTGTGAGGCAAACATCTTTTGTGTAACAACCTGTTTTCATCTATTCAGTTTTCTTAAATCATGGTACATCTGAACTGAACATCTTCTGTGCAACAGGACTTTGTTACGAAATAATGTTTCCTAGTGGTTATTTTGATTTGCATCGGATCCTCTGTAAGTCAAACATAAGCTTTGAATTAAAATGTTGTTTGGTATTTCCCCTACCTTACCAAGCTTACATTTATGACATATACCATTGACTCTAGACACTCTTTTAGCTCCTGTCCCCTAATCATGTCTGCTTCTTCCTTAAGGAAATTGGGACCAACGAGAAAGCACATAGGATTTGGGGTTAAGAGACATGAGTTCAAACCTTACCTAAGACATTTACTAGGGGTGTGACTGATTAAATTATGTAACATTCTTAGATCTCTCCCAAAACAAAGTTGATAATACTTGTAGTAACTATCTACTTAAGATGTCCTAAGAAAAGTTCTATGTAAGCATAAAGTTATTATTGTTATTTTACTGTTATATCTTTACCACTCCATCTCCCTGAAATGCCTTTCTCTCTCCTTTCTATCTATTAAAATCTTATTGATATTTCAAGACCCAGTTCAAAATTCACATCTTTCATGAAGGTTTCTTTGACTACTCTTGTCCAAAGTCATTATTTTCTCCTTCAAGCACTGAAAGTATTTACTGCCTTTGGCTCTTGTTTCCTTCTTTGTATCATTAGTGTTTTTTTTTTCCTTCGCTTGTCTTTGTTTTAGTTTTCCAACAACATTGGAAAGGTTTGAAAGACAAGGACTGTGCCTCAGATGTCTCTGAATTTCACACCAGTGGTCACATAGTGAACTGCACACAGTAGGTGCTCAATAAATATTTGCAAGTTAATTGATTGATTGCCCATCTTAATCTCCTAAATTCTCATCCTTTCCCCTGAGTTGGTTGGGTGAGTAAGATCAGTTTTTCCGATGGAAAATTTATCTATTTAATTGTACTGTGTCAGCCAATTCTCCTTAGCACTTGAATGGCTGTAGTTATCATGAGTCAATTGTCATTCTGGCAACACTAGAGGATTTTGAAAACGCTTTCAGGATGTGGGAGCAGTGAGAAGCAGGCAGTGTATGATTGCATTGGGACTCAAGAGCAAACTTCATCTCCCAATCAGTTACTGTGAGCCAGGCCCCACATTGAGAAGATAGCACAGTCTTTCGAAGTGCTGTGGATTTAAAACCCTGAATCAGTTAACATTTCCCTAAGCAGCTAGTAGTGGGAACAAGGAGTGCATTTGATGATGGAGAGATGCTGAAAGAGTGGCAGAGAGTATGTTTCCCTTCCAATAAAGCAGAGATTAAAATGAGAGGACTGGAGAGTGGTGAAACTGTTTACACTGAAATGTATGATATTGTATTGAAAGTTATGATTTTGTAAAGTGAAATCAGGAGAGATGTTTGAGAACTTCACAGTTTAGAGACAAAAGTTTCTGGTTAGTACCCAGTATTCTAAGTCAAAGATCTAGACAGCTAGGTGGTTCAGTAGATAAAGTGCTGGATCTGACTATCAGGAAGACCTGAATTCAAATTAAGCCTCAGTCAACTATCTGTGTGAATGTAGGCAAGTCATCTGACTTCACCTAGTCTCAATTTCTTCATCTGTAAAATGGGGATAATAATAGTACCTTACATTGAATGGTTGTTGTTAAAATCAAATGAAATAGCAAAAACAAAGATGTATTTTTTTTCCCATTTGAGGTCATGGATCCCCTGAAATCCACCCATGAAGTCTATGTACCCCAGCTTAAGGAACACTTCCTTAAAGAGCTGTCTAAGGGCACTGAGAGGTTAAGCAATTGTGCATGGTTTCACAGCTAGTATATATCAGAGTTCGAACTTGACTCCAGATCTTTCTGACTTTGAGGCTAGCTTTCTATCGATTAGGCTACAATGACGTATTTCTGGTCAATACTTCCATTAGATTTGAACATGACTTTGCCCAAGCAGTCTTTCAGCAGTAGAGTTGAAGCTAAATATTTGTTTTTTTAAGGTTTTTAAAAATTAATTTTTGTCATTCTAAACGTGACAAACAACAACCAACATTAACATTTCTCTAATTTAGGAACAGTAAAGAGGAATGTATATAAAATTTCAAATCTCTATTATGTATAGTTTGCATTAAAAAACTACATAATAAATTCAACTTATTAGTTTAAGAACTGTCCTGCTTGTTTGTGTCTCCCTCTGAATTTTCTTCTTCCATGCACCTTTTTTTAATGCTTTAGTGACACTTTTCTTCCTTTTTTTTTGGCATCACTACCATTAGTTCAGCTCACCCTGATGCTCACCCTCAACTTTTTGTTGTAACAAAAAATGTATAGTCAAGCAAAACAAATCCACACATTTGCCATGCCTGAAAATATCCATCTTGTCCATCATTTCTCTGTCAGTAGTCTGGTAGCATGCTTCATCATTGATCCTCTGATACTGTGGTTGGTCATTATATTAGTCATAGTTCTTAAGTCTTTCAAAGTGATTTTCATTTATAATTTTGTATAGTTTTCCCTTCTGCATCACAACTTTCTACATCTAGGTTTTGAAATATCATGGGTTGGTAGAAAAAATTAAATGGGAATTTTTGGGGAGTTTTGGGGAAGCCACAGATGACATGCAAAAGCCAAGAGATAGATGACACAGAGCCTATGACCAAATACTTAACCCAAATTTTGCAATAAGGTACTATAAATACCCCATAAAAGAAAAAGAAAAAAAATCTAATTTCTCTGGTATAAAGGGAAGACAGAAAACTTTACATGGATTTTCCAGATCTCAAGGGTGCCGCACCCTTGATCCCTGCGATGTGGAAGGGATAACTGTAGTTATGTATAAATTTCATATATATATATATATATATGTGTGTGTGTGTGTGTGTGTGTGTGTGTGTAATATCTATAAATTGGTCTTCTGGTTTTCCTTGCCACACTCTGCATCACTTCATATAAGTTTTCCTAGGTTTATCTGAAACCAACTCTTTCTTCATTTCATATATAAAAATATATTCCACTTCATTCATATGCCATTATTTTGTTCAGCTAATTTGTATTCTCCTAGTTTACAGTTCTTTGTTACAACAACAAAAAGAGATGTTATAAAGATTTTGTATCTATCGGTCTTATTAATCATAATTTTATCTCTTTGGGGTCTAAACCTGATGATAGTATTGTTGGGTCAAAAGGTATGGACAGTTTAGTGCCTTTTGGAGGGAAATTTCCAAATTACTTTCCAGAAAGGATATGCTATATCTCGATTCCCCCAACAATGCATTAGTTTTCTTGGCTTCCCATATCCCCTCTGACAATTACTATTTTAATTTTTTTTAATTATTTTTAATTTTTTTTGTCACTTTTGCCAATGTATTAGTATGAAATGGAATATGAGAGTTACTTTAAATTGCATTTCTCTAATTATTAGTAATTTAGAACATTTTATGTATAACATTGTTGATAGCTTAGATTTTTTTTTTCCCTTTTGAACTGACTATTCATATCCTTTGGAGAATTGCTCTTGTGCTTACATATCTGAATCAGTTCCCTATATAATTTGGATACCAGACCTTTATAAATCTCTGCAGAGATTTTTTCCCATTTAACAATTTCTCTCCCAATTCTAATGGCATTGATTTAATTTGTGTAAATGTTTTCAATTTTGCATATCAGAATTATCCATTTTATCTCCTGAGATTCTCTCTATCCCTTATTTATTCAGGTAAGATCAGGAATAACTTTTCCCCTATCTTTAGCTGTAAAATGTACATTTTTCTCTGGTCCTCTAATTTATTTATAATATGAGATTTTATATCTATGCTCTATATCCAGAAGATATTATTGTCCTATATGCTGTGTATTTCTCCTTGTTATTTGATTGACTTTTTATTTTAAGTACTTACTCTGTGTGTGTGTGTGTGTGTGTGTGAGAGAGAGAGAGAGAGGGAGAGAGAGAGAGAGAGAGAGAGAGAGAGAGAGAGAGAGAGAGAGAG